>NC_133781.1:379043-381317 GCF_003597395.2 Chelonoidis abingdonii | reverse complement strand
ACTGGACCCCTGGCTCATTCAGTGCACAGGATGGACTTAGTGAGCAATTATTCAGTACTTTGTTTTCTACTCATTCTTCACCATGTACCCCCAAGACTTATTCACTGCACACTGTTCTATCCTGCTCTGAAGACAAAAAAATCCATTTTATCTTAGAATTTTCTACAGTGCTGATCACTATAATATCTGAGTGTTACGTGACAGGTCTGTGCAAGAACCAGCATGTGCATTTCATGGGATAGACTTTGAGTTCAAAATGTATTTTCATTCCAAATTCTAATGAAAAATTGAATTTCAACATTTCCCATGAAATGATTTTTTTAAAATTTGGGGGTCAATTCGAATGTTACATTTCAATAAAATTGAAGCATTTTGTTTCAATTTTGACTATATTTTATGTTGTTTTAGATTATTTTTATTTTAGTTTATATTTTTTAAGAAAAAATATTTTATTATATAAAATTATTCCTCATGCCAAATGACAAGTCCCTGCTCCAAAGCATAGTCTCACTAGAGTTTAACATGAGCAAAACAATATATTTTCCCCTGGTTCAGTCTTAGAAATGTCTCAACTGTTTTGAGGCAGACATCTGGCATAGAAAATATCAGCCCCAATGATTGAAGTTTGGTAAAGTTATAAGCAACAGAAAATAGGACCTTGTAATGGGAATATTAATAAGAGGTAGTGTTATCAACCCACCTGGAATAACATCAATCAGTACCCAAATGCCAAATAGTAACTTTGTGCACCTTAATGACTTTGACAGGGGTATGCATTGGTTGACTCTAAATGTGATGTTCCAGAATGAGAAATCATTAGTCCTTCTGCATGAGGTCCAAATGTCATTTATCATCTTTCTAGACAATGCAATTTTTAATTTTTTATGGAAAAAATCAATGCTGCTAAATCTTGCAGTTCGTACTCATGACAGACCATCTTTGGGATCAATGGCAGTGAAATAGAGTACAAATAAAGAGAGCCCGGCTACATGGTGTCCTGATTGTCAATGCATCTTGATCTTGCAGCAGTTCTACTACAAATGCTATTACTGCTAATAAAAAATATGTGCAGTGTTGTCACATTTTTAAAAAGAGATACAGCATGGTGTAGTGATTATAGGGGCTGGAGTCAAGGTTCTTGGGTTCTATTCCCAACTCTCACCTGAGAGTTGATCTGGTAATTAGGGAAGGGTACAGCACTAAGATTCCTGGGTTCTATTCCCAGCTCTGGGAGAGGAGTGGGGGTCTAGTAGGTTAGAGCAGTGGGAGACAGTCAGAAATCTGGGGTTCTTGTATTATGTTTTTGGTTGTGACTGATGGGTCATGACTAGAACAGGCAACTGGGTTTTGGGACTCTTCCTGGCTTGTGTTCCTGATTCTATAGCTGGGTCATTATGTGACCATGAATGAGCACTTTCACCTCTGAGGGAAATGCTACTCCCATATACAACAGTGCAAATGCAGAGTAATTCCACTGCTTTCAATGAAATTGCTCCAGATTTACACTGGTGTGCCTGACAGCAGAATCTACCTCTCTGGTCTGCAGTTTCCCTTATGTAAAATGAGGATAAGATTTACCTAACTTTATACATCTTTGAATGAAAAAGTTACACAAAGATCTAAAAAGTAATTGGTCTTGATTATAATCCCATTCAGTCAATGGGCCAGATTATCCTCTCCCTCAGCCACTGTAAATCTGGAGTGACTCCATTGTAGTCAATGGGACGTATTCTCCTCTCTCTCACTCAGAGTAATGTAAATCAAGAGTAACTACACTGCAGTCAGTGGGGCTGATTCCCTCACCCTCATTCCCAGATTACATCAATCTTCACAGGATAAGGATGTGATCTTAACTCAAGGAAATTATGGTGGTTTACACAAAAGGAGAGATATTTTACTAGTCTAATCCCGACCATTGTCCTTCCCTCTACAGGCAGTTCATAATGTACTGAGAAAGAAAATGTCCAACCTAACCACCGTGACCACGTTTCTTCTCCTGGGACTCTCTGATGTTCCAGAGGTGCAGATTTTATACTTCATACTTTTCTTAGTAATTTACCTGGCAGCACTGATGGAGAATCTTCTTATCATCACAGCCATAGCACTTGACCACCGTCTTCACACTCCCATGTACTTCTTCTTGATGAATCTGTCTGTCATAGACCTTGGCTCAATCTCTGTCAACATCCCCAAATCAATGGCTAATTCCCTAACCCACACTAGGTCAATTTCCTATGCTGGATGTGTCACCCAGGTTTTTTTCTTTGTCTTCTT
>NC_133781.1:375083-378943 GCF_003597395.2 Chelonoidis abingdonii | reverse complement strand
ACTCCTATGGCCAATCCCTTCATATACAGCCTGAGAAACAAAGAGGTTAAAGAGGCTCTGAGAAAAAAAATGCCAGTAGATGTGTAAATTAATATCGCATGATTTTTAAGCCATTCTCATTGTTTTTTTCACATCTGTCTCATTAAGTTTGCAGATTTGGGGTTGAATTTATGGGATTGTCTTTGGGTCAGTCTACCCTGCAATCATGGGGTGTGATTTCAGCTGGTGTAGATAGGCCCCAGCAAGCTTTACTCTAGGTACCAAGTATTGGAGCATTAAAGCTGCAGCAGTGCATGCTTCAGCTGAGACTAGCCATGCAAGTAAATTCACAGGGTTCCGGGTGGGCTGCTACAGCCCAAGCTGAAGCACAGGCTGCTGCATCTCCATTGCTCCGGTACTTTAGCTAGCTAGATTAAAGCTGACTCGGGTGTGTCTACAGGAGCTGCAGTAACATCCCGTCATTGCAGTGCAGATATACCCCTAACTGCAATGTTAGTTCAAGGCCCAACTTGAGTTTAATTCGAGCTGTTACTTTTGTCTGTTATGTAGATATATACAAACACACACACAATAATAAAACCGATCAATTATATGTTTTGGGTTTTTTTACTGCACCCTGAATTTCTTAACAATTTAAGGCAGAGCAGTTCCATTGGATCATCTTTTGTATTCTGGTCAATTTGTTTAGGCAAAACTCTGAAAAGCAAGTTAATACTATTTTTGAAAGAGCTCCATTAAACATTTAGAAAGCTATAACATTTCTTTTTATGTTTTATTTTATTCTTGTACAAATCTTCTTTACATGTGGGTTTTGTACAATATTGCTATTCCCCCAAAACTTACATCTTCACAATTTACATTCATGTAAGCTAGAAATGACATTACAATGACTATCTCCACACTTCAGTTTTCCATGGCAATGGTTCCATGGTGAAAAATCTAGATACAAGGTCTGGGGACATTCAAATGAAAGAAATTGTTTTGAGACCTTCCAGCAAGCTGACCATTGGGCCTAACTCACTAGGGCTCTCCGGCTGCTGCATGCACCTCCTTGAAAGACCTGGTTAAGCCGACCTGAGCCCCAGTGTAGTGTGATAGACCCAGGCCAGTTGGGAACAGCAGAGTAGTAGAGGAGAGATATACAGGCCACTGAATAAGCATTTTTCTGTTCCCTGAGTGACCAGAACAGGGGCTGCTCCAGGCCAATGAGAACACCTGAATCCAATTAACCTGCTAAGAGTCAGGTGAGGCTGTTAAGCACCTGACTCTAATTAAGGCTCCTCTGATTCTTTAAAAGGGCTCACCAGACTAGGCCATGTATGGCAACTGCCTAATCCTTGAAATAGGAAATTGGGTCTATCATTGGGGGGACTTACTTGTACTTCTACTCAGAAAAAAATTCAAGACTTAATGGTACTACTTCACATGAGGTTCAGTGTTATGTTTTTCCCGGCTCCAAGGATTAAGGTACAGATTGATTTTTTGACCCCTGTCCTAACCTCAATCGAATCTCACCCGTGATGAAAATAGTATTAAGTATAGCAGTTAGCGTCTTGGTGACATTCATCATCTCTAGAAAACTCTTATCCGATAGCTGAGTGTTCTATCAGAAGTGGTCATGGGCATGTGTGACTATAGCTGGCTGCCATTGTGTCTACTTAGTGTGATCGTACGTCCTTAAGGCAGTTCATATGATATGTTGTATCCCTGGCTGTAAATCTGCATCATTCTATGTGCCAGAAGTATCCTGTCTCCCTCTAGAGTGGCGTGACAAAGTCAAGTATAGCGAGCCTGCGGAATATATTGTCAATAATGTTTCCTTTGGTGTGGTAGAGTTTGCTCCTCAAAGATTTTGTTACAGCAGATTCTGATTTATATCTTGGTTGAGCTAGCTAGGTAGGTTCGTTAGTGATATTCTTTTATACATTATCTTATTTCCTATATTAATTTGTTTACTCTGCAGATGACATCCAAACTGTAAAGAGGTGCAGCACTGTGTGAGCGTTTTATTTGTTTATGAGTCATTGAAGCTGGCATTGTGTCGTGTGGCCACCTTATTGTCTGGTTTGTTTAACCGAGGTGTGTGTCTTCATTTGCACTTTCATTCAGGTAGGGTGTGACACACAAACATGTCTTTTGGGGCTACCCTGAGAGCAAACAATCGTTTTTCTCTCGTGAGTAGCCATGGACAGGTATATTAAGAGGATTCATCCATTAACAAGACATGAGAGGTAATTTTTGTGCCACTCTCTTTTGGCTCAGTTGACTTGAGACGGAGCATTGTGCCAGATTTGTGGCACTTACACTATAGTTATTTGAGACTAGTTTACAAGCATGTGGCCAAGAGGATATGGGAATGGGTTTAGATTTTTTAATTCTCGCTCCAATGACTTGGCCCCAGCAGCACAGTTACTGTTGCCAGAGAGCAGGAGTGTTCGGGTGCAGAGAGGAGGGAGTGTGCCTTTCTTTGAGTTAAAAAATTTCCTTTCCTTGGCTGGTCTGTGTGCACATGCGTAATGGAGGAACCGCACCACTCTGATGAAGCAAAGAGCAGGTAGCGTGTTGGTTTGCCATGAGCCTTGATAAACACCAGTGGCTGACAAGCCCTCAATTTGATGAAACTCTTGGCCCACATACGAGTTGTCCTTCTCCTTGGGTTATTTGTGTGAATAGATAGTGTAGTGTCCATGTATCAGTTGAGAGGAAGACTAGGATTGTGTTGGGATGCCTCCGATGTCACCCTGCCCAGTTTAGAGTGACTCTGCCCTACTGACTAGGCCATTTGCAAATTTATTCTTAATCTATGATTAGACACAACTTTTCTTAAAATTTACCTTCTTAAATCCAATAGTGTTCACATGTAGCCTCAACACTTATTTTGAAATGGGACATAATGCTCTGAAAATTGGGAGAGTAGTTTCATTTTCCAGTTTTAAGATCATTTGTGAGGAAAGCAAGGAATGCAGAGGCTAAATTTCACAGCAGAGCTAACATCTTAATTATTTTATCTCATTAACTAATTAGCTGCGGTATTTACTGCATGTCATTCCACGGCAAGAATAAGTAATCCATGCAGGGAGGTATACATGTAGTGTGTGCAGACCCTGGAGGGTGGAGCGCTGGGGTTTGCAGTGTATTTAAAGCTTTTGGCTTGGTTCTAATTTCCTCAAAGATGTGTCAGGTGTGTGCTCTTCGGCATGGCAACACCCAGATCTGCACTTGCTTTCAGGGAGTCATTGATTCTGATATGTTGAATTCAACAGGCACACAAAGAGATAAGTATGGTACTCCTTGTGTTGAGTTTCACTGTCGGATGCGAGACATATCTCATTGAGTGGTCCATAATGGTATATTTATATACTTGAGCAAAGTTCCTTCTTATACCTTGGTTGAGGTTCGTTGTGCTCTTGGCTGGATTCGCTTGCCTCACAAATTCCCGCTGTGAGTCGGAACTCCCGAGACTTTCCCTCTGGTGATCCTCAGTTCACTAGCTCAATCTCCTTCCGTTCTTGCATCGGATATTGGGAGGTTTGGGAGGAATTCCAGACCCGCCCTCTTACTCCGGGTTCAGCCCAGGTTTCCCTGTCGGACTGGAGCTGGTCTAGTAGTGTCCTTCTTTTTTAGTACAGTGCATCATGACAGCTACAAACTCCCTGGGTTACTTTCCCATGCCTCCTTCCCAACACTCTCTCATTTAGTTCTCACCACAGAAGCCTTTTCCTTTCCTTATGTCTGATAATGCTTGATATTTCTCAGTCCGTGCCAGTTCCTACTCTCTTTTGCTATGCCCACTTGCTCCCAGTTCCTCGTGTGGTGCCTCCTACCTTCCCTCCCTCTGGGCTCCCTTTGGCTTGTGTGTG
>NC_133781.1:368683-374983 GCF_003597395.2 Chelonoidis abingdonii | reverse complement strand
CCTAAATGCCTTTGTGGATGTGGGCCTGAGTCCCCATAGAAATGATGAAATTCCTTAGCTTCCTGCAGACAAGGTGAAATTTTTGCAGTTCCTGGACTATAAGAGGGGGACATTTTAGTTCCTTCATAGGAGGTCAATATGATTCATCACCCCATGTGCCAAGTCCAGGTCATTTTACGGATCCGTCAGCAGTACTATTTGCTCTCTTGTTAATATTAAGACAATGTTTGCAATAATAATTTAGAGCCACATCTTCAGATATCGCTTTTAGTCTGTCCCAATCCTAAAATGTGACCCATGTGGGCAGACCTTTCTGTCCAGAAATTCTCAAACTCTTTTTTTTTTCCAAATCATGGACGATATGTCATCAGAAAGATAATCTTGGGGAAACTTCTTTCATTCTTGATTGCACCACCTACATCTCCATCTAGACACAATTATGGGGAGACCCTCCTTTGTACCTTCAACCTCATATAAAATCCCCAAGTTACAGCAATGATGTATATGGAAATATGATACTTGGAAAGAATTTGAGGATGGATTAAGGGTTAAGCACGATAAGCCAGCACCGAGGACCCAACTCCAGGAGTCATGGCATTGCAGCGGAATCTTAGCGTTCATTTTTTAAATAAAATTAATTTTCTATTCCTCATGGGATGGAAAGTTTGAAAATATAATCCAAGACTAAGACAACAGCCAAGTGTAACCAACAGAGCAACACCCGTCTGAGTCTTCAGAGAGCCTGAGCCAATTGCTCTGAGAGGGAGAAACTGCCTCAAGTGTGACCAACACAGGAACACCTGCTTGAATCTGCAGAGAGTCTGAACCAGTCACAGAATTAACTCCATAAAGTTGAGATGCAGGCCTCTGCTCCCTGACCATGCTCACCCTCAGTGGATGGACTGGGAAATGCAGCTCAAGGAATTACAGAAGTGACACCACTTCTCCCCACCCCACTCTCTCCTGGGTGGTGCCTCTGAGGTGCTCTCTCTCCCACTGGAATAGTTCCTTCCCCTGGGTAGGTGTCTCTGCTTTGGCCTGGTCCCCAGTCTCTGATCCCTCTCTATCCCTGCTATGTTTCCTATCGGCCCTAGGCTTACTGGCTATATACTCACCAACCAGTTTACCACCTGGGTGCACATGTCTCACATTTCTGTCTATTAAACCATGATTTTACAACCTTAGAATCTTCAATGGATATTGAAATAGGATGGTGGTGTTAAGCAATGAGAAACTGAAACACAGGAACAAAAATAAAGCTCAGCATCACGGTACAAGTTTCAGCTAATGTAAACTGCCATAGCTCCATAGCACTATGACCAATTTACACCAGCGGGGGATCTGGCCTCATTGATTCCAAAGGAGCTATGGATGATTTTCCCCAGCTCGGGGATCTACTACATTAACTCCAAAGGAGAGACATCTATTTACACCAGAAAGGAATCTGGCCCACTGGCACCAATGGAGTCACATTGGTTTACACCCCCTGGGAATCTGACCATTCATAGTTACTCAATCTCTCTGATGTACCTGAAAACAATGTGAATTAAACATTTTTTAAAAATTTCATGTAGCATTGCATCTTCAGCTTAATGAGGCTTTTGTTTTACTGTTGTGTGCAGTAAGAAAAAGGTGTTATTACAAAGAACTAACGAAAGAAAGAACGAAAGAAAGATCCAGCTATTCATCCTAACAGAAGTTAAAGATCAGATACATGAAATCTCCAACACACTGAATTCATCCAAAGTTCTATCCGTAATGGGAATGAATCGCTACTTAACAATTAATAATTACACTCTTGTAATTAATCCCAACGGAGAAAGTGCTAAAATCATGCAGGCTGGTAAATAAGTTTTGACTTTCTTCTGTTCAGATTCACCACCAAAACAATGGATTTGAAACTGTGTAATGGGCCACATCCAGCTGGTGTGAAACAGAATATCTCCATTATTATCAATGGGCCAGATACCTAGTGGGTGCATACAGCCCTAGTTACTATGAACTCAGTTGTACCAATTAACACTGGTTCTTAACCTGGACCTTAGTTTTTTGTGTTGCTTCTGACTACCTCTTAGTGACCTGCTTCAAACTCTCAGGGCAGCCTGAGCTGTGGGTCCTGCCAGCGGCTATACCCCAAGAGCTGCAATGCAATGCAGGAGGAAAAAACAAACAAACCAGAACTCTGCTGCCTCAGAGGTAATTATGTGGCGTTAATGAAGGAACAGGCTATTCCAGGCCAGCTGAGTTTCTAGCTATTATAGGTCACATGTCTGTGCTTTAAATCCATGTTTCGTTCTTCAGTCCCTTTGGGACACACTCATGGCCTCAGCTCTGCCTTGTTTTTAGCCAAGGGTCCTTCCAGGGATGCTACCATTGCCTGAGATCCAGGGTGGGTGATGTTCCCTCTCTGGGGGGGGGGGGGGTTAGGGTCAGCTCGGCAGGTTATCTGGCTGGTTTGCTCCAGAGGTGAGATCAGAGCTGGGCTCACATCCCTGGAGACCGGAATCAGCTATTTAGCCCCTGGGCCAGTACATCCTATGCTGTGACCATGTCTGTCTCCTGCACAAGCTGGGATCAGCTCTAGAGCTCGGTAGGACTTTCAGTCCCTGATCCCATTTAGTCCATTGCCTCTCACCCAAGCCTCCCCAAGGAGAGAAGCAGGGAGAGCCCACCTGTGGGGTGGATCCCTGTCTGCTTGTCACTGAAAAATCCAGCTAAGGACACTTTGAAAAGGCTGTTGCATAATACAATGAATGGTACATGATAGCTACTGACCAAGTAATCCGACTGAGAATGAAATGTTAGCCGCAAGTTGGGACAAATCCATCCAAAATCAGCACAGTAATTCCTTTTCAATTAAATATGTTGTTAATACACAGGGAATCAAGAGCTAATAGAATCCATCGAAGTCTAAGAATTATTACCATTTAATCAAATACTATGCTGGTAAATTTTATTCCCTCACAGAAACATTTGAGTTTTCCACTGAAAACTTTGTTTTTCCATTTCTGGTGATCAAAAGTTTTCATCTGAAAAGAAAACTGCCACAGAGTATCTTGATATGACATTATGAAATAACTGAACATGTACTCAACCTGAATACACAAGAGGTTAAAGCCATATGAGTAACCTCCATGAATTTATCCCAGTTACTTAAAACTTTATACTCCTAAGCCTTCCACAACTCCTCAGCAAGGCGGTCCACAATTGATTTTGACTGTGAAAAACTTTCCTTTATTTTTTTTAAACCTGATGCCTTAATTTCATTTTGGTACCTCGTAGTTTCTTTAATTATGGGAAAAGTAAATAACTCCTTCCTAGTTCTCCGTATCATCATTATTTAATAATCCTACATATCCCCCTTAGTCTCTTTCAACTGAAAAGTCCTCGCCTTTTTAATCTTTCCTGTAGACCTGGTTGCCAAAACCAGTCATTTTTTAGTTCCCTTCTCTGAACTTTCAGTCTCATATACTGAGATGAGAACCACCATCATATGCGGCTACTCAAGTTGAGTTACCGTCAATCTTACTATAAGCAAAATATAACTCATCTTACTCTATCCCCTTTTTAAATGATTGCGCGCATCCGGTTTTGCTTTTTGACGCTCGCACACTGCGACATCTTTCAGAGAACTTCCGAATGACCCAAGTACTTTTTCTGATCGTTGTAGTTAAATTAGTGCCCATCATATTTTATGTATAGCTGGGCTTATTTTTACCAATGTGCATTACTATATTATTCCACGTTTAAATTTCATTTGCCCATTTCGTTGGCCCAATCACATATTTTGTTGAAGATTTTTTGAAGCTCTTCACATCTGTGTGGTCTTAATCTTCTGACAGTTTTAGTATCGTCCCAAACTTTGCACACTCCACTGATTACCTCTTCTTCTCCAGATCATTTATGAATAAGTGGATAGGATTTTGTATCTGGAAATCTAAGTACACCATGTTCTACCGGAACCCCCTGTCCACCATGTTGTTTAAGCCCTTTATAAAGAACTCAATAGATTATTAAGACACGACTTTTCCCTTTACAAACACGCATGTTGACTTTTGCCAACATTATGTACTTCTAGGTGTCTTGACAATTTATTCTTTTACTATTGTTTTGACTAATTGCCCGTACTGACATTAGAACTTACCGGCGCGTAACTTCCAGATCACCTCTAGAGACCTTTTAATGTGGCATTACATTACTATTCTTCCAGTCATTGGGTACAGAGGCTGACTTAAAGGGCCCTAATTAGTAGTTCGCAACTGCACATTTGATTCTTCAAGAACTTTTGGGTGAATTGCGAATCCTGGACCCGGTGATGTTAATTGTCAAAGTTTATCAAATTCAATTCCAAAACCTCCTCCAGTGATACTTCATCCTGTGATGGTCCTCAGATTTGTCAACCTAAAAAACACTGGCTCAGAGATTTGAGAATTCTCCCTAACATCTCAGCCAGGGAAACGAAGCAAAGAATCCCATTTAGTTTCTCTGCAATGACTTTATTGTCCTTTAAGCGCTTCTTTATAATCTCAAAGATCCCAGGGGCCCCCACTGCTCGCTCGTTAGCACCGATTCCTGCTTTCTGATGTACTTAAAACAACATGTTTATTTACCTTTTGAGTATTGGCTAGCCATTCTTTCAAAACTTTCCCTTCTTTAGGTCTTTCTCATGACTATCTTTTACACTTAATTTGCGCATGTTTATGCTCCTTTGTTTTAAATCTCACTATGAATTGCTTCCCACTTTTAAAAGGAAGTCTTTTTACCTCTCACTGCTTCTTTCAAGTGTTATTTAAGACCACGGTGTGGCTCTTTTTAGTTCTTTACCTTGTTTCTTGATTTGGGGTATACATTGAAGTTGGGCTTCTATTATGGTGTCTTTAAAAAGCGTCCATGCAGCTTGCAGGGATTTCACTTTAGTCACTGTACCTTTTAATTTCTGTTTAACTAAGCCCCTCATTTTTACACAGTTGCCCTTTTTGAAATTAAATGCCACAGCGTTGGGCCATTGAGGTGTTCTTCCCACCACAGGGATGTTAAATGTTATAATACTCTATTTACTATTTCCAAGCAGTCCTGTTATAGTTACCACTTGGACCAGCTCCTGAACTCCACTCAGGACTAAATCTAGAGTTGCCTCTCCTATTGTGGGTTCCTGTACCAGTTGCTCCAAGAAGCAGTCATTTAAGGAATCGAGAAATTTTCTCTCTGCGTTTCATCCCAAGATGACATGTTCCCAGTCAGAGTGAAACTGGATGTAGCTTACACAAACAACTATTTAATAACTGTGAACCAGATCCTCAAGGTATTTAAGCATTTAACTCCCATTGAAATCAGTAGAAATTAGGTACCTAAAAACATCTGAGGCTCTTGGGCCTGCATTTCTGATTCACGTCTATGTTTTTGGTTTGTGTGACTCCAGGTAAATATCCCCCACCCCCACACACTCTCCCTCAGATTCATGCTGGCATTATTGGAGCCATTTTATAGTCTCTTTGCCCTGATGTTAATTCAGTGGAAAATTCTCCCTAAATATCAGTGGATCTAACACAAAATAGAGCATCGGAGCCAGATCATTCACTCATTTGCACTGGTTTGACACAGGTATAACTCCACTGATCAGAATCTTGTCCCCTGTCTACACAGTATGTGTCTGTTTTTCAGAGGAGCTGAGAGAATCATAACTGTGGTCAAATCACATGGACCAGATCCTCTCCTTGTGTACATCAGCAGTGATTTCAATTGAGCAATGCTAGTTTACACCTGCTGGGGATCTGTCCCACTTTGTCCTGGGAAATCAGGGACTGTAGATGCCAGTTTTTCTTTTCTTGCCCTGGCTGCAATCTAGTGGACACTGCGTTTCCTTCTTAAAGATGCTTAACATTAACTTTCTTAAAATAAGTGTTAAAAAAACCCTTTCCTTTTTCAGAAGATTTGTTTCCCTGAGTCAATCAAGTTTGAAAGTGTTTCGCCTTCTTTAAACACAGGAAAATAAAATAAAGCACAAAGCATCTGTCATTCCCACCTCATGCACCAGACATCCTCTGCAGGAGCAAGAGCAGTCAGATCTCGAGGTGCCCACTCACACTTTGATATTGTTAACACTTAGGCCAGATTTCCAAAGGCTTTTAGGCACATAAAGATGCTGATAGGTGCCTAGTGGGATTTTCCAAAGCACCTAAATTGATGAGATGGCTAACTCCAATTGAATGGTAGGTGGCTAATTTGAACAGGCACTTTTGAAAATCTCATTAAGGCATCTATATACCTAAGTCTCATTGATTGCAATGGGCAACTTTAGGC
>NC_133781.1:362479-368658 GCF_003597395.2 Chelonoidis abingdonii | reverse complement strand
ACCTAAATGCCTTTGGACAACCTAGTCCCCTCCATTGACTCAGGAGATGAATCTTCATTTATTTACTTCAAGAGCAGGAGTAGCCAACACAGGGATGTTCCAGTGTATATCCAATTTTGGACTGAGGTTGGGATTGTCAGAGCCCACCATGGCACACCGTGTGTATTTTTGGGCCCAGTGGCGGCTGACCTTGTGCCCATTCACACGTTGTTGCTGACCATGTTTGGCGATAGGTAATAGGCCGCAGGAGGCCCGAATCTGTGCTTGAACCTGCTATGCCGGTGTGTGTAAGGAGGGAGGTTATAGAAGAATCGAAGGTAATATTGGCATGAGGTAATCGAGACTGAGTGGGTGGGTTGAGGTATGATTGATAAGTGTGAGGACCGAGCGTTGGAGGAGTGTTGTAAGATGGTTCTATATGATTATGAATCCTTGTGTGTGCGATAGAGAATAGTATGATGGGAGGATTAGGAAGTTGGTTTCCAACTTTACTCAAAGAGGGAGGGTGGGTTCCAGGCATGGTATGTTGGGGTGTGAAGATGGGATGGGGGAGTCCTGCACAACATGGGGAGTGTAGTCTAAGTGAGGAGGATCTGTGTAGTGGATGATGTCAGAGCGTGGGAGGACTGGGTAGGAGTATGGAATGTTCAGAGGTTTTGACTGATGTGGTGTGTGGCTGAGACAAGGCAGATTTGCGGGGTGTTTGGTGTCAAGGGAAACTTGTAGAGTGCAGAAATGGCGATCGCCCTTTTAAGTTTGCACATCAACAATCTGACCGCCTCCAGCAAAGTGATTCCAATAGTAGCTGAAGTCGACGTACTAGACCTATCACCGTGGTGTTTCACTGTGGTCAGTGACTGTCGCTCCCCGTTCAACTCTGCTGCGCCTCTGTGGAAGACAAACCCCACTTGCCGCGAGAGTACCCAGGTTGGAAACTGGTCCAATCATGCATTCTGGACCAGACCCCATGAGAGCACTCAGGTGTGTGCAATTTATCACAATCTAGTAACTAGAGTGTGATAAATCGACCCCGCTGGATCGATCTCTGCCTGTCCCCGGCAGTGGAGTATAGAGCATCTACTGGAGGTCCCACTATCATTCTATTGTCCCTTCCTAGTACCCCAATATCAGGGTATTACGTATAAATTCATTAAGTTAGTGAACGGCAAAGTCTGAGGGTCGAGGACAGTGAAAATTATCGTGACCTCAATTGCTCGACTGAAAACTGGTCATTGGTCCCTTTTGGTCTTGTCGTTCAAAAGAGAAACAGAATGGGTAGAGGACATGGAAAATAGTCTCTGTATATCCGAGTGGACATCTGTGTTTCCAGACCATGGTTGGAATTTTCAGAAACGTAAAACACAAGTAAAAGGACAGAAGTCCTATGACAGAAGTCAGGGAAGGTGTGTGAATAGGATACTTTGAACTACATCGTGATTGAGTTCATGTGACGAATTTGAAAGGCACAAAGAACAGTAGATTTCTGTTAATAGCTTTACTTTTTAGCAAATACCACCCTTAATAGTGCCTCTGGAGAGGATCTGGAGAGAATGAAAAGAACTACCAATGTCGTGGTGGATCAAGTGTAGTCATTACATTGTGAAAAGGTCCTGCAGTGGGCAGAACGAGTACGGTGGGCATGGCAATTATAGTAACAAACAGAAAGCAAAGTATGTCTGTGTGACTTGTCCTGGATGCTGTTCTGTGGTTGAAACAGTATCTTACTTAAATGGAGGTTAAAGAAGATAGAGGTAATACAATGTTACTGGTTATGAGCCAATCTTTATATGCATACATTATAATACATTGTTGGTCGCATGTGAGAGATAGACAAAGGGTATTGATGGAAGACAGATAAGTGGAAGGAATTAGGGGAAGATGTTTGGATTTCATTGATGGGCTGGAGACTGCGCTTTTGAGTGGTGACTGGTAGTCGGATGAGAAGATGCCAGCAAAGAGAAAGCCTGTAGGAGAGGACAGGAGAAGACATGGAGACTGAGGTATGAAGGAAAAGATGCTGCAGAGAGAAGTTTGAAGAGAAAGGTCTGGAACTGCCAAGATCTATGAACATGCATGGACCAGAGGGGGGGTGCAAAGAACTGGGTAGTCCCAACCCAGATAGAGGGACAAGGTCGAAATGAAGTGTGCTTCGTGTGGGCTGTATAAGAAAGAGAGTGAAAGTTGAGCTGACTTCACCTTAAAAAAAATTGGCTGTTTTGGCAGGCCATTAAGATAATATATCATAATTGTTGTGCTCAATTAGCACCTGATCCAGGATCAAGGGTTAAGAAAGACTTAACCTAAGATTAGAGGCTTGTTATACATCGGTGCTAAGGATGACACATAGCACACCTAGAGATAGTAGAGCAAACAGGGATTAGTATCAGATTGTTTTGAAAAACTTGAGTTGGTTAACATCTAATACAATGAAAGGGATTACCTGGTGCAATAATTTCCACACCTAGTCGTACGCAGTTTATGATTAAAACAGAACATCCACAGAAAGTTCTTAATTGAAGACCTATCAGAGTATCTCCCCTAAAATTGTATGGACTGGGGAACTGCGTGAAGAGTAATAGCAAAATGTGTCATAAATTTATCAAGGGTAACTCTCTTGGTTAAATTAATAAACCTTTCAGATCTTGGGTCTTCCTTTGGGTCTTTACTCTGCCTTGTGCTCCCGTTAAGTATAGGAACTAGGTCCCATATTGCTTTGCCAGGACTAGAGGCTTTTAAAAAAGCTCGCTTTTTAATTGTGCTTCCTTGTTCAAATCCTCATTTCTTTCAGATTTACATCCCCAGTCTAAGTAGGTGGACAGTCATTCTACTGTACCTTCTACTTCCCTCAATGAATCACTTCTTTCTGACATTCCTAGTGTCTATAACCTGAGCATTGGCATCGTCGGGCTCTCTATTCTCATTGTGCCCTCGGAAACCAACAGTGATGGCCAGATAATAAGATAAGGTAAATTAAATAGATATAACCACAGTCAGTGTATTCCAGAAGTCTTCTGTAGTCGATTATTTCTAAGATTGATTAGTTTCTTGCACCTTAGTGACGAGATTGTTAGTTCCTATTTAAATAAAGCACACAAAACCCTCTCGGACCTTTAAACGCTAAACTAATAACATTTAGGAACATGTCAAGCTCAGTCATCTCTTATAAACCATTTGATGAACCTTTCTCGATTACTGGCTTTAACTACTGAGACCTGGGAAATTCTTAGATATTTCGTGTGCAAGAAATGAAAAATCTGTCCCCTATTTTACCTTTACCACTGACAGCTTGTTTTTCCACATCATTACTCTTCAAACAATGCTTGAAGGAATTAAGGACACTGATACTGTTCCGAGTGGAATTTAATGACGAAATTCCGTGGAACCTGTAAACCACATTGACAGGAAACTGTAATTTCGTAGTGAAATCTTTTCCTTTAGGGGAATAAAAGATGAGTCCAAATCTATTGCAAACGTTACCGACAAAAGAGAAATACTTTCATAATGATCACTGGTTTAACAGATCCATACTGGTCATTGGAAAAGCTACATGATGATAATTCATGGAAGGATCACTCTTTCGCTGAATTCTTGGAAATAATTGTATCTTTCATCCACAGCTAGTGTGTTTCCCCTCCTTTCTAACAAGTAGTGGTGGGACCGGTGATGGGGATTTTGTACACAGTTCTCAATAACTTTTTTGGTTTTGAAGTTTATTTGAAATTTTTCGCAGGTCTTTATACAATATTTTTCGGCACATTAAGTTGAACAATTGTAGATTCAGGACTGTACATGGCTGACAAGGAAGCTTGCACATAGAAACCATTACAGTTATTGACTGTTTTCTACTGTAAGACAACCAGAGACACATTGAAAAACGTCAAAAAGTCTGGAGACGGAAAAGTAGGGCACAAAGTCTTGAACAGGTGGAGGCTAATTAACCACTGCTATGTCTCACTTGCTGTCATAGATTCTCCATCCTTGATGTCTTATACATGAAGACGAAATGCCTTATCTAAAGTTGTGCCTTAGTTCAACAGACAGTTAATTGGATCCAGTACAAGAATTGCTGGGTGAGAATTCTATTGCCTGTGTTATTAGGAATCAATTAGTATAATGTACTTCAATGTGCTTGTCTGGTCCATTGCCTCACATGAGGCAGGATCAAGTATATCATCTAGGCATTTGATTTTCAACCTGTTCTTAAAACAACACTTGACTTATGTGACTTATGGCTCTCCACATCCTACCTAGTTGTACGCTGTTCGTGCGTTAAACATCCCTTTTATCTAACCTAAATCTTCCCTTGCTGCAAGTAAGCTGTTACTTCTTGTCCTACCCCGTTAGCATGGATGTGGTAAACAATAACACAATCTGCTTTTATAAAACCTTTCATGTATTTGTAGACTACCAGGCCCCCATAAGCCTTCCTTATTCTAGATAACTGTTTATTTCTTTGAACCTTTCGCACTAGATCCAGATTTCTACTCTGATCATTTTTGCTCATTTTTGGACCCTCTTCAATTTGTTCACTAAATTAAATAGCTTTTAATCAAACTCTAGTAAGTTCTCAAGCAGCATTTGTCTTACTTTGCCTACCTATCAATTTCAATTATTATCAATGAAAATATTTTTTCATCGGTTTGTGTGTGTATGGTGAAATAGGATTTATTGACATTTCCTGATAAAAATCTAAGCCGTCCAACCCTATTTAGAAAGCATTTATAAATAGTACCCCAATACAAAGCGTGACCCCATTTTATTCAGTTTAATGGGGCCCTCTGCAGAATGCACTGGCTTTAGTATGTTTTCAAAAGTGTAACTGACATGAACTTAATAAATAATTATGTTGATGGTACACAAGATGGAATGGACTCCATGTTCTTCTTTCTGAAATGTGCTGACTACAGATCTTTTTCATTTTCTCTTTTATTTCTTCTTGTCAAAAACTTATTTTTTCTCTCTCAAAACATCAGATCTGATTTGGACTAAATACAGGGGAAAATTGATTTATTTTGGAAAGTGTAGAGTCTGCATTATTTGCAAAACTACAATTATTCTGCAAGATAGCAAGAAGGTGAAACTGATCAGAAACTGACTATAAACACAAGAAAAATTGTCTAACCTGTTTTTATATTGTAGTGTGAACATAATGCAGAAGCACAGGATGGCATTCTCAAAGACGCTTGAGGGAATTAGGTATCCACATATATTGCATTTCAGTGGGATTTGTTCATCGAACCCCTTTAGACTCTAGTGAAAATCCTAGCTTAAAAAAACCTGGCACAAACAATGAAAAGAAAATAAGAATGCAAAATTTGTTCTGCTTAAGGAATCTAAACTAGTATTAATTTCAAAGTTAGGAATAAAAATAAGAAGAAAACATTCTGATTTCAATTAAACTTGTGTAAATCCTATATATTCTGGTAAGATATCCAAATAATTTTCAAAACATACGCACTATGTTGGATCTGTGGATGTATCCAGAATTGGAAAAAAAACTGATATCACATCAGATGTAGAAGAAACTGATCTTTGAACATAGAGATAAAATCAATACTGTTATTATTTTTCTTTTAAAAAAGCAGACAATAATGCTGTTTCTCTAACACATAACCTTTGACCTTGTCAAATGATTCTAGCTCTCAGCCTGCCCTAAAGGAGTCAACCATCAACTATCCTTAAGAGATTCTTTGCATATCTCCTTATATACTTATAATTGAAAATAAATGATCTATATCTTGTATACTACTGTTTTCTTAATTGCTCTGCTCGGGCAAAATAAAGGTGTTTGACTCAGGGAGGCTTATTTCATCTGGTCAGAGGCAGCCCTGGGACACGATCTTCAGAGAAATCCACAGACTGTCTCAGAAAGTTTGAGTGCATTGCTTGTGGAGTCATTAAATAAATAACTCAAGGACCAGTCCTCAAATTTCTACATTCCCATGTCGGTTTTGTAAACTAGTGCACCTACCTTCATAGAGTTCCTCTGCACTGAATTCTGAACAACTTTCACATGCTCATGCCTTGTGTCAAATCTCCATCCATTATTCATGGATCTTGTCCCAAAAAGAGTTGGCTGAACAAAAGAGCACAATGAGACATATTCTTCTGCTAGCCAAAGAATAACAATAATACTTAGCTCTTATGCATCTCTTTAAGAACATAAGAATGGCCATACT
>NC_133781.1:361382-362379 GCF_003597395.2 Chelonoidis abingdonii | reverse complement strand
CTTAACACAGCTCTCAGTGATTTCAGCTGTTAGTAGGGGAGCCTCACTGCTGGTGCATGTGGATAGTCTTCTTGTACCAGAACCACTAGCCCAAATTAGATTTAATGCTGAGACCTAGGCATCAACAACTTTTACAGCATGAAACAAGACTCTTAAATGAGTTTGAATTAACTCTATTATTACAGAGCAGAATGATCAAATTGGTGTTTAAGACCTTCACCATCAGATAAAAATATCTGTCTCCACCCTCTCCCAAGTCCCTGGGCTTCTCTTACCTAATGAATGCTACTCAGTTGAGGGTGAGTCCCTCAGTCATAAAATGCTAAGTACAGTTCTACTGTCCTTGATGCACATAACTGAGATAACAACTTTTTATTAATCCTGCCCCAATAACAAAGAGCCTGGGGATCCCACAGCAGCCAAAGTGTCCATTTGAGCAAGCAGTCCCATCATGCTAGGCAAGATTGGTGTGCCCATGCAGACGAGATCAGCCCCTGAAATCCTTTTCCAGAGTCACCACCAAATGTCAAGGGAGAGCTCATTCTGATTCTGCTTACTGTGACAGACCCAGGCCAGTGGGGTGCAGGAGTCTGGTAAAGAGCAAATATACCGGTCACTGGGTGAGTAGTTTTCTGTTCCCTGAGGGACCAGAGCAGGGTCTGCACTAGAGTAGTCAGGAACTTGCTAGAACCAATTAAGGCAAACAGGCTGATTAGAACACCTATAGCCAATCAAGGCAGGCTAATCAGGGCACCTGGGTTTTAAAAGGAGTTCACTCCAGTAAGGGATGGGGGAGCCAGAGGAGAGGAAGTGCATGTGAGAAGCTGGGAGCAAGAGACACAAGGAGCTGAGACTGAGAGGGTGTACTGCTGGAGGACTAAGGAGTACAAGCATTATCAGACACTAGGATGAAGGTCCTGTGGTGAGGATAAAGAAGGTGTTGGGAGGAGGCCTTGGGGAAGTAGCCCAGGGAGGTGTAGCTGTCACACAGCTGTTA
>NC_133781.1:331719-361282 GCF_003597395.2 Chelonoidis abingdonii | reverse complement strand
TTCTCAGAGCCTCTTTCACCTCTTTGTTTCTCAGGCTGTATATGAAGGGATTGGCCATAGGAGTCAGAATTGAGTAGAAGACAGAGAACACTTTGTTGAAGTCTCTGAGTGTGTTGGTTTTTGGTAGCAGATACACAATGATCAGGGTCCCATAGAAAATTGTCACCACAATGAGGTGAGAGGAGCAGGTTGAAAATGCCTTTTGCCTCCCTGTGGTAGAAGGGATTCGCAGGATGGTGGAGATGATACACAGGTAGGATGTCCCAGTTAAAGCAAATGGGGGCAGGGTGAATAAAGCTGACAGAATGGTAAGTAAAAGCTCCACCTAGTAGATGTTGTTGCGGTACAGATTTATTATTTGTATAGATTCACAGAAGAAATGATCAATTTCATTGGGGCCACAGAAAGTTAATTGTAACATCATACCAGTTACTATGGAACTAGCTAGCAACGCACTTATCCAAGACCCAGCTACTAGCTGGAGGCAGAAACCGCCATTCATAAGGGTTGTATAACGCAGTGGTTTGCATATCGCTAGGTACCGATCATAGGACATCGCTGCCAGGAGATAACACTCAGTGGCTGCAAAGAAGCCAAAAAAATAACCTCCTGTGATGCAGCCACCAACAGAAATGGTCTTGTCCCCAGTCAGGAGACTGACCAGCATCCTGGGCAGGATGGTCGAGGTGTAACAGGTCTCCAAGCAAGACAAATTCCCAAGGAAGAAGTACATGGGGGTGTGAAGGTGCTGATCAGTCATAACTAGCACAACAATGAGCATGTTTCCGGCCATGATCACAATGTAAATAACAAGGAACAGCAGAAAGAGAAGGATCTGCAGTTCAGGGACAGATCCAAATCCCAAGAGGATGAATTCTGTGAGGGAGGTTTGATTTCCCTGTTCTGCATCTGCCATAGTGGAAATGAACCATCCTCTACAAGAGAACAAGAACAGCATTTATTAAATACCAGTATCAGATTATCAATTTAAATTCATTAATGTTCAAATGCTTCTTCTCCTTCAGGTCACCCATACAAATACTGGGCTGAGCATACAGGCTGGGGGCTTGGAGTCATATACTGGAGGCTTATGACATGTGAGAATGAATGAAAAATACTGAGACACAAGCTTGCTGCTAAGGTAAGCTCAGATTTGTTTGAAAACCCTATTTTTTTCTGATTGGCAACAGAATAAGTTTTGCTCCCTTCATTTTGCTCCCAAGAGCTGATACTAGTGGTGTGTAGTGGGAAAACCAGATGACCAAGAGACAGAGTTGTATCTAGGGATTTTTGCTCCCGGGGCAAGGGTCAGGGGCAGTACATTTGACTCTTCAGCGACAGGTTCCTCTCGGAGGAATTACGCCATTCTTTGGCAGCAATTCGGTGGCAGGTCCTTCCCTCCAAGAGGGACTAGGGAACCCATTGCCGAATTTCTGCCAAAGAGACGAATTTGCTACCTCTCTCCCTTGCCGATGACCAGTGACAATATAGCGGTGGATCCCTCAGTCCTCTCAGAGGGAAAGACTTGCCGCCAAATTGCTTTCAAAAGAGAGACTTTCTGCTCCCCTCACCTTCCGCATCCGAGGGAAGTGCCTCACTCACCTTGCCCTCCTTACGCCTCTGCCAGGAGAAGTCTGGCAAATGAAGATGTAGGCACTGGATTCCCTGAATTCTCACAGCCTCTGGCTGGTAAAACATCCCACAATTTTGCTGGCTGTGAATCGGCTTGGTTTCGACTTTAGAAGCTTCCATTGTCCTCTACCCACACGGGGTGTTTGAACCGCCAGAAATCGACGAGCCTTTGGACCGATGGACGCCACACGCATTCAATTACATGGCCTGAGTGTGGACTGCGCCACCACTTTTATCGACTTTATAATATCAGTTTTAAGAAACCGATTTTAGCTAATTCGATATTATCCTGTAGTGTAGACGTGGCCTTAGTGACATTCTGAAAATTGAATGATCTTCTTGGTATGGATTACATAGGCTCTGAATACAGGGATGAGGAAATGACCTCTGGGGTTACGGTCTAGAATGTGAGGGGTTTAGGGACCTGAAGCTGGGGCTTTGGGTAAGGGCACCTCAAAGAGTTTTCCTCTGCCTAGAGCATCACACAGGGGATTCTCAGGGGAAATCAGAAAACTGGAAGCATCTCACCTCCCCATCATCATCCAGTCATCAGCCAGAGAGTCATTTAGAGAGGAAATTCCCAGTCTCTTTATATGGCCAAGCACTCACTTAGGATAATTAAAGCCTATTACTAGGAATAATCTGGATAAGAGATAATACTGCAATACATAAACTGGGATTCTAGTTGAAGCCCACACCTTGACTAGATGCCGATTGAAAATTTTCTGATGGAAATGTTGATTCATCAAAATCAAAACTTTCTACTGGGGTGTGACATTTTCAGTGACATTTAGTTTTACAAATACATCAAAATTATAAAATATATTAAAAAGAAATAAAACACCATACAATTAAAAAGATAAAGTAAAATAAACCAAAGTGATGTAAAATTAAAATAAACACTATAAAAATAAACTATTAACATAAAATTGAAATATAAAAAGCAATAAAATACAATACAAATATATTAAAAAGAAAAAATATATAGAAATATTTTTAAAAATGGAAAATGAAAAAAAAAATTAAAAAATATCATTTGAAAGTAAATAAAATAGAAAAAGTAAAAAAAGAAACAGTCATAAATGAAGTGAAATATTCTAGGGGAGAGTCAAGGATCAGTTAGTCCCTGATTCTGTGAGCAAGACCTATCTTGGCAAACATCTGAGAGAGAGAATGCTTTGTGCCACCTTAGAGGCCTGGCGATTCCATCCAAAATCCCATCTCCATCTGTGGCCATTCCTGATGCTTCAGAGGAAGGACACCAAACAAATCCCTGCAAAATAAAATCCCTCCCAGAATACATTCCCAGAGGATGTAAACCCTGAAGTATGAGCTTTAAGAACTTAAGACATAAACCAAAAATGAAGCCCAGGGCTACTAAGCCATGCCTCCTAACATCTCAGGAAATGCGATCATAGAGTTGCATTCATCAATTTACCCAGTTCTCTCTTAAAACTAATTAAGACGTGTGTCCCTACAGCTCCTGTTGGAAGGTTGTTCCAGAATCTCACCCCTCTGTTGGTGACAAATCTTCCTTTAATTTCCAGCCTGCATTTGTTCATGGCCAGTTATATAAATTTGTTTTTGTCCAACAAGGAGAGAGCATTTCAAGAAAATGAAATGAGTGTGCCTGGAAAACATTCTCCAGTAACATTGACATATTTTTGAAAAGAGCCTGATGGAAAATTAGTGGGACTTCTGTTCCTAAGTCATTTAAACTCCTTTGAAAATCTGACAGAACGGGAGTTTAGCTCTTTGTTCTGGACATCTGAAAGTCAGGCTACACATATATACAACAGTTTATCCTGCCCTCATAAAAGTGAGTGGCTATTTTGAGATCAATTCTTATAGAAATGGGAATGAAGCCAATGCTCTCTCCAATATCCAATCTATATTCGTCCCCATATGACCCTATAGAGAAACTAAACCTTTCCTCTATCATCAGCCCATGAGGCAAATATCTAAGCAAAGAGATGGAACTTGTACCAGAACCTAGCTTTCAACATAGGCAGATTCCATACAAATGAAAATTTCTGAACAGAGACAGGTAAATAGATGGGTCTCTCAAGGAGCCAGTGTTGTTTAACATATTAATAAATCATGTAAGAAAAGGAGTAAATGGTGAAGTGGAAATAATTAGACACTATACAAAATTTTTCAAGATAATTAAATCCAAAGCAGACTATGAAGAGTTACAAAAGGGGTCTCAAAAACCTGAGTGACTGAGCAAGAAAATGGCAGATGAAATTCAAGGCTGATAAGTACAAAGTAAAGCACATTGGAAAACATAATCCCAGCTATACACACAAGATGATGAGGTCTAAATTAGCTGTTACCATTCAAGAAAAATCTCGGAGTCACTGTGGGTAATTCTCTGAGAAGATCTGCGCAATATTCAGCAGCAGTCCAGAAAACTAACAGAATGTTAGGCACCATTAGGTAAGGGACAGATAAGAAGACAGACAATATCATAATGCCACTATATAAATCCATGGTACATCCACACCATGAATACTGAGTGAAGTTCTGATCACCCTATATGAAAAACAAAATATCTGAATTGGAAAAAGTACAGAGAAGGGCAACAAAAATGATTATGGGTATGGAACAGCTTCCATATGAGGAGAGATTAAAAAGACTGAGACTGTTTGGCTTGGAAATGAGAGGAGTAAGAGGAGATATGAAATCATGAATGGTGTGGAGAAAGTGAATAAGATAGTGTTATTTACATCTTCACAAAACACATGAACCAGGAGTCACCCGCTGAAATTATTAGGCAGCAGGTTTAATACAAACGAAGGAAGTATTTCTTCACATAATGCATAGTCAAGCTGTAGAACTTGTTTCCAGGGGACGTTGTGAAGGCCAAAAGTATGACTGGGTACAAAAAGAAAGATATCATTTCATGGAGGAATTGGTCCATCAATGGCTATTAGGCAAGACAGTCAGGGACTCTTCCTAACTCTTGGGGAGTCCATAAACCTCTGACCGTTAGAAGCTGGGACTGGACAACAGAGGATGGATCACTCAACAAATTGCTCTATTCTGTTCACTCCTTCTATCATAAACAGATGGTTAAGAGTAAATGTCTCTTTTACCTGGAAAAGAGTTTGGATCGGTGAGGAACTTCCCAAGGCAACTCCGGGAGGGGAAAGTCTGGGGGGGGGGGAAAGAAGGAGGGGTTTGGTTAATTTCTTCCTTTATTTTAAGACTCAAGGGGTTGGATTTGTGTTTCCCCAGAGAAGGGTTTTGGGGGAACAGGAAGTGTGCCAAACACTATAATTTTTGGCACTTGTGCAGCATTACCAGATCTAAGCTAGGAATTAATGCTTAGAAAGGTCCATGCAGGTTTCCCACACATTAAGGCTCAGCCTTGTTCTCTAAAGTTCAAAGGTGGAGAAAAAAAACCTTGACATGGTGAGCAGCGTTGGGATTTTTTAGGAACAAAAGCCAGTAGAATTTTTTTCTCTCCTTTCTAGCTGCTTGGAAAGCAGCCTGAGGGCAGAGGTGTTAAGTTTAACACAGGGGTCTTTGTTAAGGAGGAGGCTTCAAGCTGTGGGAGTAAACAGACAGCAAGAGGCATTCACAAGCTGAATTGTTTTCTTTCTTTCTACCTCTCCGGTATAGATAGTGCAGAAAATCTCTGTAAAACCAAGCTGCCCTGAGCTGCAGAGGAGTGTTGCCAGCACAGAAAACAGAAAAATGAGTGCCAAGAAAGCAACTAAACAGGAGCTGACTAGGCTGGAAGCAGAGGAAAGAGAAAGACAAGGTGGCGTGACCACAGGAGAGAGATGGAGAGAGAGAAAAGAGAAGAGAAAGCTATAGAGGCTGCCCACAGGAGAGAGCTTGGAGATGAAAGCACAAAGAGCTGGAGAAATCCAAGGGAGGCCCACCAGCAGGCCCTGGAATTAGCAAAGGCTAAGCCAGATGTACCAGCCAACCCTAATAACCCTTCTCCAGGTACTGTTTCCCATTCCAGGAAATTCCCCACCTACAAGGCAGGTGATGATACTGAGGCCTTCTTAGAAAATTTTGAAAGGGCCTGCCTTGGGTACAACATCTCTACAGACCAGTACATGATAGAGCTGAGGCCACAGGCTAAAATGCCTAGGGAAAACATGAACAATTATAAACTTTTGCAAACCAAGGCCAGAATCAGAATGAGGCTAACACCTGGGCATGCCCATCGGCGGTTCCGAGCCCTAAGATAAAAAACAAATGCGTCATTTACCCGACACGCCTACCAGATCAGAAAAAATTGGGAGGCCTGAATATCAGGAGCAAATGCTAACTCTCTGCCAGATCTGTCCTTCCTAATGCAAATGGAACAGTTCTTAAAGGGTGTTCCTGAGGAAATAGAAAGGTACATCCTAGATGGGAAATCCAAAACTGTAATCGAGGTGGGGAAAATTGAAGCCAAATGGGTGAAAGTGGCAAAAAAGAAAAAAACTACTAGCAAGGGGAGCAAATATCAGAAGGGACAAACTGAAAATAAACCCTGTCACTGAGGGCAACCCAAGACCTCCGCCTACAACCCAAGGAAAGCCCCAGACACCCTATTGTCCCACCTCACCAGTCTCCAGCAACCCACCTTTGCTCAGTGACCAGTCAGCTGGACGATGATTTAAGTGTAATGAACTGGGACATATAAAGGCCAACTGCCTCAAGAACCCCAACTGAGTGCAGTTCATTACACCATCGTCACACCAAAGATCCCCAGGCCCAGATGCCTCTCAAATACCCTCGGAGCAAAGGGAAACTTTGAAAGTGGGTGGAAAGAAGGTTATTGCGTGGACAGACACGGGGGCACAAGTTTCAGCTATCCACCAATCCTTAGTGGACCCCAAATTCATCAACTCAAAGGCCCAAGTGACAATTCATCCATTCATGTCAAAATCTGTAAACTTGCCTACAGCTGAACTGCCTGTCCAGTACAAAGGCTGGTCAGGAATGTGGACTTTTGAAGTTTATGACAATTTTTCCATCCCCATGCTACTGAGGGAAGACTTGGCCAACCAGGCGAGGCAGGCCAAGAGGGTGGGAATGGTTACACACAGCCAAGCCAGGCAAGCTTCCAGACCCATCTCAGTTCCTGAGCCATCCAGAAGGGCCCCGTCTGTGTTACCAAAGATCCAGACAGAGGTGGTGGACCCGGATTCCCTGCCAATGACGGCAACAGCCATAATGCATCCAATCCCACAACCGGAACTGGAAAAGCAACCAGCACCAGAATCATTGCCAGCACTGATGCCAGCGCTTGCAAACCCATCTCCATCCACGATGCCAGAGGGCACCAGTGGGCCTGAACTGGCAGAAGCAGCAGACAACCCTACCCAAGAGGCTCAGCCAAAGCCTGAATTATCGCCTAGTGCACCAGCGGAAAGTGATTCACCATCAACGAAAACAACCCCATCACCTACATCGCTTCCAGAGGGACCAAGCCCAAGTCCACAGTCTAAGTAGGAACTGGTGTCTCCAGCCTTAAGGGAACAGTGCCAGACTGAGCAGGAAGCAGATGACAGCCTTCAGAAAGCTTGGGTGGCAGCATGGAGCACCCCACCGCCTCTCAGCTCTTCTAACCAATCCCGGTTTGTGTAGAACAAGGACTTTTATACAAGGACACTCTTTCTGGTGGACACCAGGAACACTGGCATCCTCAAAAACAGTTGGTAGTTCCAACTAAGTACCGGGGAAAGCTCTTAAGCTTAGCCCATGATCATCCCAGTGGCCATTCTGGGGTGAACAGAACCAAAGACAGGTTGGGGAAGTCTTTCCACTGGGAGGGGATGGGCAAGGACATTGCCAATTTATATCCGGTCTTGTGAGGTGTGCCAAAGAGTGGGAAAGCCCCAAGACCAGGTCAAAGCCCCTCTCCAGCCACTCCCCATAATTGAGGTCCCATTTCAGCGAGTAGCTGTGGATATTCTGGGTCCTTTCCCAAAAAGACCCCCAGAGGAAAGCAGTACATACTGACTTTCGTGGACTTTGCTACCCGATGGCCGAAGCAGTAGCTCTAAGCACACCAGGGCTAAAACTGTGTGCCAGGCCTTAACAGACATTTTTGCCAGGGTAGGGTTGGCCCTCCGACATCCTTACAGATTCAGGAACTAATTTCCTGGCAGGCCATGAAAGATCTGTGGGAAAGCTCATGGGGTGAATCACTTGGTTGCCACCCCTTACCACATCAAACCAATGGCCTGGTGGAGAGGTTTAATGGAACTTTGGGGGCCATGATACGTAAATTCATGAATGAACACTCCAATGATTGGGACCTAGTGTTGCAGCAGTTGCTTTTTGCCTACAGGGCTGTACCACATCCCAGTTTAGGGTTTTCACCATTCAAACTTGTGTATGGCCACGAGGTTAAGGGGCCATTACAGTTGGTGAAGCAGCAATGGGAGGGGTTTTTACGCCTTCTCCAGGAACTAACATTCTAGACTTTGTAAGCAACCTACAAAGCACCCTCCGACACTCTTTAGCCCTTGCTGCTAAAGAAAACCTAAAGATGCTCAGGAAGAGCAAAAGGCCTGGTATGATAAACATACCAGAGAGCGTTCCTTCAAGTAGGAGACCAGGTTATGGTCTTGAAGGCGCAACAGGCCCATAAGATGGAAGCATCATGGGAAGGGCCATTCACGGTCCAAGAGCACCTGGAGCTGTTAACTACCATCATAGCATTTCCCACCTCCTCCCTAAAGCCCAAAGTGTACCATGTTAATTCTCTCAAGCCCTTTTATTCCAGAGACTTAAAGGTTTGTCAGTTTACAGCCCAGGAGAGATGACGCTGAGTGGCCTGATTGGTGTCTACTATGAAGGAAAAAGTGACAGTGGCGTGGAAGAGGTGAACCTCTCCACAACCTTGGAACGTCTGCAGCGGCAACAGATCAAGAGCTGTGCACTAGCTTCGCCCCATTGTTCTCAGCCACCCCAGGACGGACTGAATGGGCATACCACTCCATTGACACAGGTAATGCTCACCCAATTAGAACCCCCACCTACCGGCTGTCTCCTCATGCCCAAGCTGCTATAGAACGGGAGATCCAAACATGCTACAGATGGGTATAATCCGCTCCTCTACCAGTGCATGGGCATCTCCAGTGGTTCTGGTACCAAACCAGATGGGGAAATACGCTTTTGCGTGGACTACCGTAAGCTAAATGCTGTAACTCGTCCCGACAACTATCCAATGCCATGCACCGATGAGCTATTGGAGAAATTGGGACGTGCCCAGTTCATCTCTACAATAGACTTAACCAAGGGGTACTGGCAAGGCTACCGCTAGATGAACCTGCCAAAGAAGGTCAGACCGCCTTCATCACCATGCAGGGGTGTATGAAGTTTGATGTGCTTCCTTTCGGGCTGCGAAATGCACCCGCCACCTTCCAAAGACTGGTGGATGGTCTGCTAGCAGGATTGGGAGAATATGCAGTTGCCTACCTCGATGATGTGGCCATTTTTTCTGATACAATCCTGGCCCGAACACCTGGAGAACACTGGAAAAAGTCTTTGAGCGCATCAGGCAGGCAGGACTAACTGTTAAGGCCAAAAAGTGTCAAATAGGCCAAAACAGAGTGACTTACCTGGACACCAGGTGGGTCAAGGAACAATAAACCCCCTACAGGCCAAGGTGGATGCTATCCAAAAATGGCCTGTCCCAAAGTCAAAGAAACAGGTCCAATCCTTCTTAGGCTTGGCCAGGGTATTACAGGCGATTTGTACCACACTACAGCCAAATCGCTGCCCCACTAACAGACCTGACCAAAAAGACCCAGCCAAATGCAGTTAAGTGGACTGATGAGTGTCAGAAGGCCTTTACCCAGCTTAAGGCAACACTCATGTCTGACCCTGTGCTAAGGGCCCCAGGACTTTGACAAAACATTCCTAGTAACCACAGATGCATCTGAGCTGTGGTGTAGGAGCAGTTTTAATGCAGGAAGGACCGGATCAAAACTTCCATCCTGTCGTGTTTCTCAGCAAGAAACTGTCTGAGAGGGAAAGCCACTGGTCAATCAGTGAAAAGAATGCTATACGCCATTGTGTATGCCCTGGAAAAGCTACGCCCATACGTTTGGGGACGGCGGTTTCCAGCTACAAACCGACCATGCTGCGCTAAAGTGGCTTCATACTGCCAAGGGAAACAACAAAAAACTGCTTCGATGGGAGTTTAGCTCTCCAAGATTTTGATTTTGAAATTCAACACATTTCAGGAGCTTTCTAACAAAGTAGCTGATGCACTCTCCATGAAAGTTTCCCAGAATCCAACTGGTTAAAAATTTTCCTTAAATGTAAAAGTCTTGTAGTTACATATTAGTAGTATATGTAAACTGCATGTGTTTATTAATCTGTTTTCTAAAGTTCTAGGAAGAAATCACCGCCAGTGTGGTTCCCACTGTCTGTCTGATTTGGGGGGCGTGTCATAAACAGATGGTTAAGGGTTAATGTCTCTTTTTACCTGTAAAGGGTTAAGAAGCTCAGTGAACCTGGCTGACACCTGACCAGAGGACCAATGCGGGGACAAGATACTTTTCAAATCTTGGTGGAGGGAAGTCTTTGTTTGTGCTTTTGTTTGGTTTGTTGTTCGCTCTCGGGACAAGAGGGAGAGACGTACAACCCAGGTCTCCCAATCTTTCTGAATCAGTCTTTCATGTTTCAAATTAGTAAGTATAGCCAGGAAGGTGGATTAGTCTTTGTTTGTTTTCTCTGTAACTTGTAAATGTGTTTTTGTTTGCTGGAAGAATTTTACCTCTGTTTTGCTGTAACTTTGAATCTTAAGGCTGGGTGGGGGGAGTCCCTCTATCTATATGAATCTGAGTACCCTGTAAAGCATTTTCCATCCTGATTTTACAGAGATAATTTTACCTTTTTCTTTCTTTAATTAAAAGCTTTCTTTTTTTCAGAACCTGATTGATTTTTTCCTTGTTTTAGAAATCCAAGGATTGAGTCTAAACTCACCAGGGGATTGGTGGGGGGAAAGAAAGGGGGGAAATGGTTAATTCCTTGTTTGTAAGATCCAAGGAGTTGGATCATCGTATCGTGTGAAGCTCTCCAAGGCAACCCCAGGAGGGGAAGTCCTGGGGGGAAAGAAGGAGGGATGGTTTATTTCTCCTTGGTTTTTAAGACTCAAGGCCAAGTTTGGATCTTGGGTTCCCCAGGGAAGGTTTTGGGGGAACAGGAAGTGTGCCAAACACTATATTTTTGGCTGATGGCAGTGTTACCAGATCTAAGCTAGGAATTTAGCTTAGAAGGGTCCATGCAGGTTCCCCACATATGTACACTAAAGTTCAATGTGGAGAAAAAAACCTTGACATCTTCTAAAGCATCTTACACTGGCCACTGATGGAAAACAGGATACTGGATAGAAGGACCATTGGTCTGACCAATTATGGCGATATTTACATTCTTATTAAAAGTAAGTGTCTTCTCCAGAGAATGCCCTACTCCTAACCTCCCCATAAAACACACACATACTCTCCAAAAAAAGAAACTATAGCTAACATGCATCAAATGATCTCCGTTTTCTCAGTGCTGCCTTCAGAAATAGAGAGAGAGATGAGTGATTCCAGTAGTAGCTGGGTTCCCAACCACAACCCCTTTGTTGCAACCCATTCAGTGTGAGCATGCCGTGTAGTTGTAGCTGTCTCTGTCCCAAGATATTTGAGAGACAAGGCAGGGGTGAGATAATACCTTTTATTGGACCAACTTCAGTTGTTGAGAGAGAAGAACTCTGTCTGGCTCAAAAACCTGTCTCTCTCACCAACCGAAGCTGGTTCAGTAAAAGATATTACCTCACCTACCTTGCCTCTGTGTGAGCAGACTGCTGCATCCAGGCAGAAGTCAATGGGATCCTGTTGAGAGACCCACCCCTAGATAAGGAGGTGGGAAAGAATCAGGTCATATGTAAAGGAAAGGATAAAATAAGATTAAAAAGGAATAAAAATATGAATCAACTCACCTGCATTTTAAATGTGGATCATAAAAATGGTGATCTGTGGTTTTCTCTTTCTGTTGTCTTAGTCTGTTTATCTACTTACTTACTGACTTGTCTGTCTAGTCTCTCTATCTGCCTCTGCAATACAACATGTCAGGATATCAACTCTTCTTCGCTCCACTGCCAAGGATATCCCTACCTACCTTGTCAGATGTGACTGTCTGGAGCAAAGAGCCTTTCCTCATCTGACTCCAAGACTAAGAACTGATTTTTGAGAGTTGTTTAAATACTGTCTTGTTCCCCTGGGACAAGATCCCTGCAGACCCCTCTCTGAAACAAGCTACCTCTAACTCTGAACTGAGTCAGTCCTTAAGTACAATTTACCATGCATAAAAATGATAGTACTGAAGCTTGGATTGCCAAAGGAACCTAATGGATTTAGGTATCCAATCTCTGTGACAGGTGCTTGGATTTTGAAAGTGCCCTAGGAGCTAGACCCCCAAACAGCAAAATCATTTCATCTCCCATACGCTCCATTGATGATGCTAGCCATAATGTGAATGGAGCAAATAGACTGCATGACATGTAGGGAAAAAAGTAGGAGATGAGAGTAAGGGTGGGGGGAACAAAAACAAACAAACAAACAAACAAAAACCCTAAGCAGTATTGCTTGACCCTGTGCATATTTGAAAATTTGACACCTATTCACCAAATATTTTCATGCATAGGAAAAGAAAGTCTAATTTGACAATCCAGCATATGGAAGCATCCCCTATACATTTAAAGCTATTGGTTGGTTGGGGTAACTTGATTAATGTTGGGGTGGGGGAAACTCATTAACTTCTCACCTCTGCCTGCTGTGGAGAAGAGCTTTGAATTTAGGGCTCCCATCTCAACAAAAAGTGCTCTAATCTCTGGACTATAAGGTATTTTAGGGTAGGGCTTTCTCAGGCTCTCCTGATGAAGCTGTTCACATTGTAGAACATCAGCAGCACATCAGATACTAGATTACATCACTAGAATGCAGCCATGGTGGCATGTAGAATGGATTTCCATCTTAGATTCACCCTTGCAAGATTTATCTTGCTTCCACAAGAGTTAGTATGGGAAGGATTTCGGTTTTCTTAAATTCCTCAAAATTGCATCTTCCAATGTTATTCATGGTCACCCTTATGATCTTCTCATTTGACCTCAGATTAATAAACCTTCAGTAAAAAAGTGTATCTTTTTTCTGCACATTGGATATGACCCCACCATTGCAGCCATCTTCTTCTCAACTGATGCAAGACTGCAACTAGCTGGGATCATCTAACTATGTCCTCGTTTGTGACAAAATCAAACTGTGACACTCTGTACTTTGAGGAGCGCCCTGTAATCCCATCTTTATCATTTGTATCTAGTTGTGATATTTCATATAAGGCTTGCCATGTAAGGTATCATGGAAAGGTTATGACCTTCCATTGTTCTACCTAAATAGGTATATTTTGAATGCATATGAAGTTATGAGATTGTGCTCTAAGACCAGACATTACTACAGGCTCTCTAAAGTTCTGTTCAAATAGTAAGTAAAACAGGCGAGTTTAGGCTTTTTTTTTGTTTTACTCTATTTGCAATTGTGGATCTGGCTGGTTAACTTTTATATGTGTAGTTGCTGGGAATATTTTGATTTGTATTGGTACTGGGGGGAAAGTTTCTTTCTGTGTCTGTAAGCTATAGGACCCTGTAATATTTACATCTTGAAGTTACAGAGATAATTCTTTACTTTTTCCTTTCTTTTATTAAAAATTTCTTTTAGAGAGAACCTGATTGATTTTTTTCTTTGTTTCCCTTGTTTTATCCCAGGGGATTGGGATAACTCACCAGGACTGGTGGGGGAAGACAGGAGGGGGAGAGAGGGAGAGAATCTCTCTCTAATTCCTTGAATCTGTTTGCCTCTTTGTGGAAAGGGACATGCTTCTCTGTATTGTGATTTAAAGAGTTTGGATCAGTAGTCTCTCAGGATAGCCCAGGGAGGGAAAGTCTGGGGGGGAAAGAAGGGGGAATGGTTTATTTCTCCTTGTTTTAAGAACCCAAGGGATTTGGGTTCTTGGGGTCCCCAGGGAAGGTTGGGGAGGTCAGAGTGCCCCAAAACACTATATTTTTTGGGTGGTGGCAGTGCTATCAGATCTAAGCTGGTAATTAAGCTTAGAGGAATTTCATGCAGGTACCAAATTTTGGACGCTAAGGTTCAGATTTGGAAAATACCTCAGGGTTGTGTGAAATTGGCCATCAACTAATTATTGTCCTTGACCAGCAGCAGATACAATTTAATGACTTATTTGCTTGACAAGACACACCTGTGACTCAGCAAATGTCCCAGCCATTGCCTGGAACTTTTTTTTTTTTCAAGTACATGGACTAAGAGTTTACAAAATAGAACATAGGACGAAGCATGTGATGCCTTTTTTCCTTCCCCGCAACTATGCTGAACCCAAGGAATGCTGGAGCTGTGGAGACCGGTCTACCACATTTATATTCTACCTTTTGCAGTCAAACTTATTTTTATGTTTATCCTTACAGTGAGTTTGTCTGAAGTGTTTGAAATCTGCTCAGGTTAACTAAAGGCTGGTGCATGGCCACTTTCCCCTGAAGAAGTGGCAGAACTAATTAATAAACTTGCATTCTCAAGAAAGGATCTTGACCCAATGCAGGACAGTATATTCCTGAGGTCCAAGGTTGGGAGCAGGCGCAGTATTTGGCTGGTGCCTTTCTCTGTGTGTTTTGTAAGTGGCTATGGGAGCATTTATGCATTCTAGCTGGGCATGGGGCTCCACATGCTGCTGGACTGAGTTGATAACAGCACCTGGAGGGGTTTGATGCAGGGGTTGTGATGCAGGCTAGTCACTAGGAGCACTGCAGTCCCATGTCCCATTGCTGCCCAGTATTTTGACCTGCTGATTTTTGAAACTGTGCTAGTTTTCTTCCTCAGCTATTGTTAATGGTTATATATTTCTGCTCTATATAACAGAGTTGCCAAAGACTACCACAATTGAACATTCATGCTCTTAGCTGTCACATAGACATTCTGCCACCCAGACTGAGGCATTTGAAGATGCTGAAATGCCATCGAGTGCAAGACTGATCATACATGTGACTCATTCAGCTATAGAACCTCCTGCTGTCAACCCACTACCACATAGATACAACTATTCACCCATTCAAAGCCATTGACATGTACATGCACAGCACCAGGCCATTCATTCCATTTTTATAGGAGGCATTCATGGCTTTGGTTTTATCATCATAGATTACGTTATTTTTCTCAACTGTTGGTCAGTAGTCGCTCCAAGTAAGGCAATACCAATCCTCATATTCAAGATCTGCTCAAGATGAATCTCTAAATTATACAACTTCCTACCTGGGCCTCAATCAGTCTGTGACACTCTGTGTCTTAAAGCAAAGACCCTGCCCCCCCATAGTCACACTGCCATGAACTTAATGATATAAGTTTGTACAAAGTAGATCATGTAAGGTAGTTAATGGAAAAGTTACAATCTATCAAGTATGATCATCCTTGTGTATTCAATGTATTATCTTTGTATCTACAGTTAATGAATATTAAGTAGGTACAGTATTCAGATGTTTGCTACCTGGGGTGACACCCACCAGGATATTATACATCTTGTCTGGGCCAACACATTGTGAAGGGACTATTCAAGTTAATGGCCCATTAGTGAACACTTAACTCTCACAATGGACCATAGAAGAAACCTGTCCCCGCCTGAGGTGCCTTCCTGTAAACTTTCTAGCTGATAGTATGGGTGATGGCTGCTATGTGTCATCAAGTATGTAAGGGCATGTGACTTAGCTCATGTGACCCTGACTCCATCTAGTAAAGTGTATTTTTTCACAAACTCGGCTGGGGCTGTGCTTTGAAACTGTAAAACTCCACCAGTGGAGGAAGCTATAAAAGGAGGAGAGTGACATCATGGCTTGTTCTCTCTCCCACCAACAGCAACTCAGTCACCACAGTGAAGGAACATCTGGAAAACAAAGACTCTGAACTGGGCGAGGGGGTCCCAGGCTGAAAGGATTTCTAGCCTGCATACTAAAGAAACTATTTGTATGATCTATCAGGGTGAGACATTGCTTGATTCAAATCTTGTTCAGTTATTAGAACCCAGACTGCGATTTTATTGGATTTCTTAAACTAACTTTGATCTATGTGCTTACTACTTGTAATCACTTAAAATCTATCTTTTGCAGTCAGTAAACTTAATTTTATGTTTATTCTTACTAGCGAGTTTGTCTGAAGTGTTTGGTAAATCTACTCAGGTTGCAAAGGCTGTCCATGTCCACTCCCTTAAAGAAGTGTCAGATTAATTAATACATTTGTATTGTTCGAGACGTGATCTTGAGCAGTGCAAGACAGTATATCCCCCTGAGGTACAAGGCTGGGAGGATCTGCTTGGTGCCTTTCTCTCTGAGATTTTCATGAGTGGCTCTGAGAGCATTCATGCAATCCAGCTGGATGTGGACTTCACATGCTGCTGGACTGAAGTGATAACAGCACTGGAGAGAGGTTTGCTGCTTGTCAGTAGCAGAGCATTTTGAGAACACACCCCAGGCTGGTGAATTCAGGGGCACAGCTGTTCCACAGTCTCAGGTTGCACCCCGTCACATCATCCAATAGTCTATTCTAACATAAATACTCTAAAGCATACCTGAAAGCATAACGTACGCTGTCACATGCCTGATTCTACAGAATGCCAGTCTGCAATACAACCGTTGACCCTCACACAATCAATGTACCATGGTACTGTTCCTCTGTGTAGCACACTGGTGAAGCCGTATCCACAGCAACCGATTGATGCAGTAAGTCAAACCCGGGTGTAAATTCTATAAACACAATGGTACCATCCTTTGGTCTCTCGAGTAGTTTTTCAGTAACATTTTCTCTTCTCTCTACTACTGTGATGCTTTTAGTACCATATAATGGAAAGGATATTTCACCCCAAAGGGTCTGTCTGGGCTGTAGGGGCAAAGAGGCTCTTTCCAATACTTGCCTAATACATTTACATATTGTGTGTGTCTGCACAGTCAGCTAGGGGGTGATTCCCAGCTCACGCAGACATATCATGGGTAGGTCTCATTGAGGCAGCTGACTCAAAATAGTAATGTAGCTGCTGTAGCACAGGAGTGGCATATGTTGGCATGGGCTAGGCATGCCAAATACCTATGCATTGGGATCAGGCAGGTTTTCATTCAGTGAAACTAGTCTGTGCCTCCACTCACTGCTGCCCATGATACTACTGCTACACTGGCTAAATTTTGGAATGCTAGCTCCAGGATCTGGGAATCCCACCTCTAGCTCATAGTGTAGACACAGCCTTAATGGAACATTAAGAGTCAATGTGTTAAAGCTGTAGCCTTCTGTACTTGGGAGCACTGGAACCAGTTTGAGCAGGCTGGGTCACACTGGGGAACCATACACAGACACACAGGAGAATCTGAGCAGGCCAAAGAGAAATGCAAATCAGACAGATTCTGTCTCTGTAATTTAAGAGTGAAGCGAAAAACTAATTTAGCTTCTAGTGAAGTATGAGATTAAGTATGTGTGCGCGGGCTCTTGTAGGAGCTGTCCAACAAAGTACCAAAGGGTTTTCCTCTGGTTTCCAGTTTTCATTACAATCTCAGCTCAGACCAAGTTCAAATCGCCTGACTCTGAGTCATTGATTTCTCCAGTTTGGCTCTTTAAAAGAGACCTTGACAAATCAGCCAGGACAATGGCTATCTGCTCAAAGTGTACCTTCAAAAGGGATGGATTCTAGGTGGGTTATTTGCATAATCTTCACCCCCACAAATTTCCTTGAAATCCACTTCTCATGTATTATCCCAAAAACGTCCTTTGAAGTCCCAATATCTCCCAGCAATTGCCTTCCTTTTAAAGAATTGCCACACAATCCTGTACAGTACACAAACATTTGCATTTTTAAATACAATGAACTCCAAAGAGATGAAACATAATTCAATCAGGTTTTCTTCCAGGATGTTACAGGACCTTGTCATATCTGTCACAAGGACACTCTTGCAATAATAGTGTCTGAACTCTTTGCTGCATTACTCAACTCGCATCTTCTTCCAGCCTTACTTCCATCTATATGGGTTGACTGTTACGTCCTTCTTTTCCATTCCAGTCTGTCTTGAATGCTATTCCTTGGAAACTCTGCAGCTAATTGTTATCCTTTAGTATGACATCCATCCATCTAGTTCTGGGTCTGGGAATGGTTGGGTCATTTCACTAATTGACCCTATTCTCCCGTGTTAAGTTCTCCTCACACCTTCTATGGATCATCTTGATTATCACTTCAAAGGTTGTTTTTCTCCTACTGATGAAAGCTCATCTCAGTTGATTGGCCTTACAGTTGGCATGGCTACTTCCACCTTTTCATGTTCTCTGTATGTATAAATATCTTCTTTCTGTGTGTTCCATTCTATGCATCTGAAGAAATGGGCTGTAGACCATGAAAGCTTATGCTCAAATAAATAAGTTAGTCTCCAAGGTGCCACAAGTACTCCCGTGTTTTTTAAAGATCCCAAAGTAGTTTCTCTGTATTAATTTGGATCCATAGACAGGACCAAAATGTCCATATAACTCAGTCAATGTCCCAAATTAAACTGTTTATAACAAGGTTCAGAGTTTGGTATGCAGAGAACTCACTCTTCTTAGTACCTTAGCAAAAATACCATTAAAAATCCCATTTTATAAAATTTTATTAAAGATACAGACAAGGCAGAAAAACAGTTAAAGCATCTGAAATGTGAAATATTAAATTAGGCTTTCATTTTAACTTCCCTTGTTCTCTTTATCTTCAGCTGAAGAGAGGATTTTTATTTATTTATTTATTTGTTTGTTTATTTATTTATTTATTTTTAATTATTAGATAAATTCATGTAGGATAAGTCCATCAATGGCTTTTGTCGAGATGGCCAGAGAGGCAACCCCCTGCTCTGGATGTCTCTAAACCTCTGACTGCCAGAAGCTGGGACTGAACAACATGAGATGGATCACTCAATAATTTCTTGTTCTGTTCATTTTTCCCTCTGAAGAATCTGGCACTGGCCCCTGTCAGAAACAGGATACTATGCAAGATGGGCCATTGGTCTGCTGGACCATCTGACCTGAGATGGTCTATCATTTGTTCTTATGTCCAACCATCATGATAGAGGATTCACCAGACAATGGGAGAGGATGAGAAGAAGGATGTGTTCAAAACCCCACCTCTGTTAAAGAGTTCAGTCCCCATGTCCCCTGGCGCAAGACACCTCCTTCTGTTTAGAGGGTTCCCAGCTGAGAATCCTCTAACTGCACCTAAGGTATTTATTAACAAACAGCTGGGATGGGGAAAGGAAGAAGGGATTAGAAGGAGGAGACCACTCAACTTTCATCCCAATGGTCAGGGTAATCACCGGGGATGTGGGAGGGCCCCACTTCAGGTGCCTGATAAAGAGACAGGATTTATACAGGGGATCTCTCCCCACTCATGTGAGTGCCCTAACCATGGGGATATGGGATATGCTAATGGGGGTCTCTCTCTAACTCTCCTGTTCAAACGTAAGTTCCTTTGTGGATCTAGCCATACCTGAGAAATAAGCCTATTGGCTCCACTATTTATTATAATTAATTATTGAAAAAAATATTCCTTGAGATTTTAGTAGGGTAAAGTACAATAAAATACCTATTTAATATCAATTGTTTCAACAAATTAGTCAAAAAGAAACCCCTGAGAAATCAATAGATAAAGAGATTTTTATGAAATTGGCTAAATGCTCAGCTGGTATAAATTGGCCATAGCTCCCCTGAAGACAGTGGGCAGATTAAACTGATAAAGAGAAAGGAGAGAGAGAGAGAAATCTGTGAATGACTCTCTGGCCTGGTGCTCAGAGCACTCACTATGGATCTAGGACACCCAGGGTCCAGGCCCCTGTGCTCCAGTGACTCTTCTACAGCTTATCCCAACTTATCCCACTTTAATGGAGCCACACTGATTTAGAGTAGCTGAGGTTGTCACAATGTGTCCATCAGTTACCTGACTTAAGAATGTCTCAAACACAAGTTAGCCACAGTTCTCTGCTCTTGGATTTTAAAAAATATATCCATTTAATTTTAGATCATCAGCAATACTTGAGAAACTTCAATTTTCCCAGCGTTTTCCCCAGTGCTATTTTCACCTCCTTGTTTTTCAAGCTGTAGATGATGGGGTTTAACATGGGGGTCAAGATGCTGTACTGGATGGAGAATATTTCATCCAGAACCACAAAAGACACTGAGCTCGGTTTTGTGTACTGGAAAAAGGCTGTCAGGTACCATACACAAACCACAATAAGGTGGGAGCTGCAGGTGGAGAAGGCTTTACGCCTGCCCTCCGCAGAGCGTATCCTCAGGATGGTGGACATGATGTAAATGTAGGAGATCAGCGTGAGGAGGAAGGAGCTTGACCCAAATATCACAACAGATGTAAGAAGCACCACTTGATTGGTGAGGGTGAAGTGCAGGACTCGTTATATAGAGGAGCGGAGCATCACAGTTTTCTGAATGGCTGATTCATTAGGCCCACAGAAGCGGCATTTGGAGGTAAATAACAGTGTAGCAGAGCATGAACGAAGCTATTGCCCATGCCCCACGGCACCAGGAGAACGACAGATACCCTTTGGCTACATTCTCTCCATGTAACGCAAGGTCACAGATGGCAGCAATAAGCGGTCATAAGCCCGATGGCTGAGAGAATGAAATTTCCAGCAGCCATCGAGAGGCTGATGAAGAACATCTGGACAACTGCAGGCACTTGACAGAATAGTTTTATGCTCTACTGGTAAGTTCCTCCGTGCGTTAGGCACCCGTGCTGAGGAAAGCAAATATCAAGAGAGGATAAATGGAGAATAGGAAGAGTAACATAGGGTTGTGAAGGTGAGAATCAGTCTTATGCACACACATGATGCACTATGTTAACTACCTACGAGAGTGACTAGGTAAATAACATAAAAATAACCGAGAAAGAGGAAATCTGCAATCTGTGGGTCACTGAAGATTCCGGAGAATAAAATTCGTCACTGTGGTTTCGATTTGCCATTGATCTTATTTTGGAAAACCTGTGACCTTAAGACCAATAATAAATAATTTTAATTAAACACCAACATAGTGATTAATATGGAACATGTGGAGATTATATGTTCAGTTTAAGAATGCAAAGAGAGGCCTATTGCTAATCTTGTAAACATAATGTATTTAAATAGACAAAATTTAAGCTTGCTTACACCTTGCAAGTTGCAGCGAGGCTGGTGACGAGGGGTTTACAGCGCTGCAACCGTTACCGTGTCCACACTTACAGAGCCGCCAGGCTGCAATCCCCTTCCTGCCAGCGCTGGTGTAACCCTGGTCGCTATGGGTGTCGAATCCATGCGCTGCTGCATTAAAAGTGCAGCGCTCCTCATCAGTTGTGCACACCTCATCACAGTCGTTGTATTGGCCTCCAGGGGTATTAGGAGGTATCTTTATATATATATTACAATAAACCGGATAGGGTTGTACTCCCGGAGCTACTTATCTAAAAAACAAATCACGCTCTCTTTTTGCTGCAGCGAGCGAAGCGAGCCAAGCTTTGGAATGTTCACAAGCTGTTTGCTTGAGGAGACAAACAGCACGGCGGGGGTGAGCGGGCGGGGAGGGAGTCGTCGGAGAAGCGCTTTATCTTGTCGAAAGCCTTTTTTACATGTTAAGAGTGATTGAGAGAAGGGGTGGGAAATGGCCAGAATTGCAAGGCCAGGAGCCTGTCACCACCAGTTCTGCTCCATAGAAAATCCACTTCTCCTGTCTCCCCCGACGCTCCTGTCACACTCCACCCCACGCCCCTGCGTTTGAACTTGCAAGGCTAGGGAGCTGTCACAGTCTGTCTCCAAAAACCACTCTCATCTGTCTCACGCAAGCTCCCCTGTCCACACTCCACCACCACCCCCTCGTTTTGAAGAGAGCACGTTGCAGCCACTTAATGCTGGATACGCTGCCCACAATGCACCACTCCCCATCAGCGCTGCAAAGGCTGCACAATATGGCACACTGCAGTGCTGGTCACTGTCAAGTGTGGACACACTGCAAGCACTGGGCCCACACAGCTGTACGATCACAGCTGTAACTACCAGCGTGCAAAATTAAGTGTAGCATGCCCTTAGAGAACGACAGCCATGGAACTGATTGGAATTTGGTAGTGTTGTACACGAGACAAAATGGGCCAGATTAGGGCAAAGTCCTCTTGTGTAACTGCCCACTTTAAGCCCTAATTTTGCAGATTGGGGCCCCGACAGGTATTCAGCAAAATCTGCCAAAGCTGGACTAATGGGCACAGATCTGATGCGAACAGCTTGCCTTAGCCCTACTTTTGAATCTATTCCACTGGGTGTAAATAATAAAAATCATTGAAGAAAGGGGACTTGGGATCTCCTGCATCCAGGGTGATGGTCCTACACGCAGCAACTATCAGTCCTTCTCCTTGCTGTTTCTCTCTGCTACATAAACTTTCATCTGTCCTCAACATCAGCAAGATTAGCGGTTTTACTCCCCAGGTTGAACGGATCTGGCCCCTTTACTTCCAATGGAGTTATGCTCAAGTCACACCTCTATCGGATCGCAGTTCTATAAGTACCTCTTCATCTATTACATTTTGTAATTTCTGTACAGCAGTGGTTTTTGGCCTTTCCATTTGTGGACGCCTAAAAAATTGGAACAGAGGTGCAGACCCCATTGGAAATTTCAGACATGGTCTACGGACCCCAGGGGTCTCCGGACAACAGGTTCAAATCCACTCTTGTAGAGTATTTAATAGATATAGTATATAATTGAATTAATCTCTATTACAATATCTAGAATTTCAATAATAAATACATTAATTAATTAATAAACAAACCCCGGGGACCTAGAAATACTGCTTTAAGACCCAGCATATTGTATACACGGACAACCCAATGAAATAGAAATAATACAGGCAACTTGATAATTATTCTGAATGCCATAGAGGGGGCCTCCAAAGAGTTTAGCTGTATGACAGGCTCCTCCACTGGCAAGGTGTATTGTGTGGAAGCGGGTAACGTCAGGTGGAAATCATGCAGCTGTCCAAACAATGCATGTAACCCAGAGATAGCTTTCAACAAAAGAGTGAGAAGGACTCATTGCAAACCAAGAAGTGATCTAAGGTTGGATTTTGGCAAAACCGGAACAGAGATCCTGGAGAAAAATGTATGCTCCAACACTGGAAGGAAAGAAAAACCGAGGAAATAATGACTGAATATATATTCACTGGACAACAGAACTTAATTCAAAGAGGAATATTTACAGAAATGGAGATTGAGAGCCTGAAAAAGGAGATGACTGATGTTGACCCATCTGCAAAAATTTTGGTAGAAGCAAATGATACAGGATAAACAGAAGCCAGAAATGGAAGAAAAATTGAGGACAAATATGAGTGTAGCAGTCCCCAAAGAAAGTCCAGGAAATATGAAGGATGTATTGATTTATATTATGTTATATTTAAAGAGCAGCACACAGCCTGGAGATGAAATATCAGCTGAATGAAAGGATGTGAGAGTTATGAAGGAACAATGTAAGGAGACGCTCATCTCTTAGTGTCATGGACTCGAAAGATTTCCCACAAAGTTCTTAGTATCAAGAGAAGAGTCACTTCAGAGACCCTAGGAGACTTTACTCAGTAAATATGAAATGGTCAAAAGACCAACTCAGGCTTTCCAGGAGGATCACAGAAAAAAATTAGATGGTCTCATTCTTTGTTTTGCATCTTTTCTGATCCATGAATGTAGGACTCTCCACACAAGGAGAGTGTCCAAGGTTCATCCAAAAATCATCTCCTTTCTACAGTAATCTATGCTAAACTGGAACACTTGAGTCTACCTAGAAGGGACTCTTCCATGAGGTCCAAATTAAAAGAGAAATATTTCGAGGGAATTCCTTAGCACCAGTGCCTTTTGTTGTAGCGATGCTGCCGCTGACATGGATGCTTTTTGAGATAAATTCTGATTGTCATATCAGTAAAGATCAACAACCAGTTAATTTGTTAGACATGGGCAAGCTGAAACTACAGGAACAGTTACAGTAAGGAGCTATAGAGATTGATGATGTGTGGAAAAGTTTGTTGAAGATATAAAGCTACGGGCTTTGGTAACTGTGTGTCAGCATCTGTAAAGATGGCCAGACTGCTGTTGATGCCTTGGTTATTTCACAGTAATAAAGCATTCACAGAACATACATCCCACGATGTGATCAAGGAAAACTCTGCTATCTGTGGAAGAAATTATTGATAATAAAGACTATAATATCAAAATATGAGGAGTCAACCTGAGTAAAGATCATCTGGTTACAATAACAGGCAATGACTGAGTTGCATCCAAACCCACGAAACCATGAAAGAAAGGAGAAAGGAAATTGATGAAAAAAAATCAATAAATAAAAAAGACTTGAAAGATTTACGCAGAAATCAATGCATTGACAGTGGTCAATAGAGACCAAACCCATTTTTGACAGAAGATTAATAAATTAATGGCTTGCAGAAGGATTTCTCAAAAAGAGAGACAGAGCCTCATTATGAGGGGACAGCTGAAGTCGTTAAGACCTTATTATGTAAAAAGTAAAATGTACTGACAGAACTATTCTGAGAGCCACAGAATGTGTTGTAAAATGGAATAGATGGTGGAGCATGTGTTGAGCAACTGCTAGAGCCTATCTCGGAGAGAATATATGAACAGACACAGTGTGGTTGCCAAGTTTCTGCACTGGAGACTCTGTACAAATCCACGCTTGCCACAAACTAAGTGGTATTATGAACATGAAAGTGGAAGCGCTCTAGAGAATGAAGAGGGTAAGATTTATGGTATCTGGCAATTGTCACAGACCAAATGGTTTGGTCAAACAGGCCACACATAGCTGTAGAAAAGACAACAAACAGGTCCATGTTAATTGATGTTGCCGCGCCAGCAGACAGAAGCATAAAAAAGAAACAAGGAGAGAAGGTTGGGAAGTATGGAGAACTCTGCCTCGAAGGGGAGCAGTTATGGCAAACTAGAACATAGACAACCCCAGCAGGACATGAACAAGCAGCTCAAGAACATGTTAGGAATGGGAGACATCATGGCTAGTGACCTCCAGAAGACAACGTTCTTATGCACTGTGATAACATGAAGAAAAGTCAAAGGAGCCAGAATGAATTTGAGCACCTGAAATGCAGGCATTCTGTAGAGGGTTTAACAAGACTCCTGACTACCCAAACCTACAGAGTTTGTTCAGCAAGGATTTATTGGTGACACATGGGGAAACATTTTAGACAACAGCTTTTTTTCTTTTTAAGCTTAAAGATTATGTTGTGAAAGCCATTTCTTTCTTTTTTTCTAAAATCCACCCTATGTGATACTGAGAGAAATGAATAATGATTATAATAAAGGAATGTGCCCAGAAAACTATCTAGGCATGCTGACATAATTTGAAAAAGGGTCTAATTGAAAATTAATGGGACTTTTGTATCTAAAAATCTCTAAAGTTCCTTTGAAAGTCTGATCTAATGGGGCTTTTGACTTAGTGTTCTGCAAGTCTGAATATCAGGCTGCTCATACATAAGAAATTCTGTCCTGCCCTCTTGGAAGTGAGTGGCTATTTTGAGACATTCATTTTTAGTGGGAAATGGAAATAGAGCCAGAGTTCTGTGAAACACCAAATCAATATTTAAACCCAAATGTCTGCCAGAGAGCAACTGAATCATTTCCCCATTATCAGCGCTTCAAACTAATGCCCAAGCAAAGGAATCTTACACTAGAACTGAATGTCAGAGGCAGATTCTGTGCAAAGTGAACTCCAAGCTAAGTGCCATCTTCAGAGAATCCCCTGCGCCGAACCTCACCATCCCCTAACAAACACACACTGTTGCTAACATGTACCACAGATCTCATTTGTCTCAGTGCTGTTGCAAGCAAGTACGGTGACCAAGATATCACGATTTTTTAGGGACAGTCCCGATTTTTGGGTCCTGTTACTCCCCACCCCCTGTCCTGATTTTTCACATTTGCTGTCTGGTCACTCTAAAAACAAGGGGAGAGCTGGGTGATTCATATTGTATCTAGGTTGCCAGCCACAACCTCTTGTAACAAACTGTGTAAGTAGAAGTCAATGGGACTCTGCAAAGAGACCCACCTCTAAAGTGGAGCAGAATCTGGACCTTTTAAATTGAAAGATTAAAACAAATAAGAATATGAATTAACCTCACCTGCCTTTTAAACAGAGATTATACACATGGCGAGATCATTTCTGACTTGTGATTTCCTCTGTTTTCTTCGTCAAATCAATAAGTAAGGTAGGTAGACTATCTAGTCTATCTGCATCTGGAATAGAGCATCTCAAGACATCCAATAGATGTATGGATGTGATCTTTGGACCCTTTATACGGAGCTGTGAAACACTCAAGGTGTGTAGGGTTATCTGTGGTAGTGGAACACAAAAAAGCCTTTCCTGAGCTACCTCCAAGACTCAAGCTGATTCTTGCGAATGGTTAAATGCTATTTTGTTCCCTTGAGATAAGATCCCTGAAGTTCACTATCTCTAACAAGCTACCAGTAACACTGGGCTGGGTCAGCACTCAAGCAATTCTCTGTAGTGCCAACAAATGAGAGCAATGAGACTATTCACATAGCTGAAGATGCATAACTTAGATCGATGCCACTTCCCCTCTGCTCCCCTGGCCAGTGTAGATCAGGCTTTAGGCATTGAACTCCCTGGGAGTGGTGGGGCTTAGCATCTCCCACTAGTTAGTTTAGGAGGCTCTGTGCCTTGCATGCTGCCTTTTGTGGGTCCCCTTCTTAGGTATCTCTCTCTCTCACCCTTCATTGTGTAGGCAGCTGGGGGGCCAAGCTCAGGCTTTGTGAAGGGCAGTGATTTTCTCAAGCACCTAAAATTTAGGCACTGCGACACTCAACAGCCCAATGTCTAAATTCTTCATGAATCAAGCCCCGTCAATCTATCCAGAAGAGCAGGAAGAATGATGGATCGGGCCCTTAAAGTTTACTGTTTAAACTTGTGAGTTGTTATTTTCGCAGTAAGCAGAGCAGCTGGTAAGAGGCAGATTTCCTGAGGTCAGAAGTCTCCCTCTCAGGCCCATTGAGCACCCATCCTGTTTCTGGATCCCCACTTCTACCTATTTCACCCCAGTTACAGATGTTCAGGGGGGCCCTGCGAGCTCAAGGCCCTTGTCCAATTGTTCCCTCTTTCCCCCCTTCTCATCAGCCTGACCCTCTGTTACCATTTTTTACTCTCTGAGGTCTAAAGTTTAACTCTATTAACTTGGTTTTCTTTAATTTCTAAGAATATATATATACACTCTGCAAGGGAACAGAACCGTCCAACTACCGGCCATAACCTGCCTCCCCACAACATGGAAAGTCCTATCAGGCATCATAGACACCAAGCTACAGGACCATATGGGCCAGTATATGAGCACAGCTCAGAAGGCATTGGGAACAACACCAGAGGCTCAAAACACCAGTTGCTCACAGATAGAGCAGTCGCCCAAGACTCAAGGTCTAGACAGACCAATCTGAGCACTGCCTGGATTGACTACAGGAAAGCCTACGACTCAATGCCGCATACGTGGATCTGCGAATCTCTGGCGCTATACAAAGTCAACAGGACACTAAGGACCTTCCTCAAGAACTCAATGGGACTATGGAAGACAACACTGGAAATCAACTCAAGGCAGCTTGCACAAGTGGCCATCAAGTGCGGCATATACCAAGGTCATGCACTGTCCCCGCTGCTGTTCTTCATAGGCTTAAACCCCCTCAGCCAGATAATCACAAGGACTGGATACAGGTACAGGTTCAGGAGTGGAACTACCATCAGCCACCTCCTCTACATGGATGACATCAAGCTGTATGCTAAGAATGAACAAGATATCGACTCGCTAATCCACCTCACGCGGATCTACAGTGAGGATATCGGGATGTCATTCGGACTGGAGAAGTGTGGCCGGATGGTAGTGAAGAGAGGAAGGTAGTCAAAACTGATGGGGTGGAACTACCAGCGGGCCATATAGCAGACATACAGACCAGCTAAAAGTACCTTGGCATCCCACAGTCACATGGAAACCACGATGAGGAGGCAAGGAAGACAACAACATCCAAGTATCACCAAAGGATAAGACAGGTCCTGAAGAGCCCGCTCAGTGGGAAGAACAAGATCCATGCCATCAACAGATACTCCCTGCTGGTCATCAGATACCCTGCCGGTATAGTGAGCTGGCCAAAGGAGGACATGGAGGCTGCCATGTGAAGACCCGGAAGCTCCTCACAATGCACGGAGGTTTCCACCCAAGTCCAACACCCAGAGACTGTATACCAGCCGGAAGAAGGCGGGCGGGGCTTGGTGAGCGTCAAAGCCACTGTCCTGGACGAAACCCGGAACATCCAGGAGTACATCAGTAAGATGGCCCCCAAAGATGAGCTGCTGAGAGAATGCCTGAGGCAGCAGCAGACATGGGAGGAAGACCAAGCAGAAGAAGTGCCAATGGCAAGACAAGCCCCTGCATGGGATGAACCATCGACAGATAGCTGAGGTAGCTGACATTGGGAAATCCTACCAGTAGCTGGAAAGGGCTGGACTAAAAGACAGCACTGAGGCACTGATCATAGCAGCACAGGATCAGGCACTGAGCAGCAGATCCATTGAAGCAGGGGTCTACCACACTAGAGAGGACCCAAGGTGCAGACTGTGCAGAGAGGCCTCAGAGACAGTCCAACACATAGTGGCAGGATGTAAGATGCAGGCAGGAACAGCATACTCTGAACGGCACAACTAAGTGGCTGGCATTGTGTACAGGAACTCTGCACAGCGTATGGGCTAGACCCTCCCATCATTGTGTAGGCAGCTGGGGGGGCAAGCTCAGGCTTTGTGAAGGGCAGTGATTTTCCCAAGTGCCTAAAAGTTAGGCACTGCGACACTCAGCAACCCAATGTCTAAGTTCTTCATGAATCGAGCCCCGTGAATTTATCCAGAAGAGCAGGAAGAATGATGGATCGGGCCCTTAAAGTTTACTGTTTAAACTTGTGAGTTGTTATTTTGCAATAAGCAGAGCAGCTGGTTAAGAGGCAGATATCCTGAGATCAGAAGTCTCCCTCTCAGGCCAATCGAGCATACATCCTGTTTCTGGATCCCCACCTCCTCCCATTTCACCCCAGTTACAGATGTTCAGGAGGACCCTGTGAGCTCAAGGCCCTTGTCCAATTGTCCCCTCTTTCCACCCCTTCTCATTAGTCGGACCCTCTGTTACCTTTTTCCCCCTCTGAGGTCTAAAGTTTAACTCTATTATCTTGGTTTTCTTTAATTTCTAAGTATATATATATGTCTAATTAACTTGCATAATTGCCAAGGAGATCTCATCTTCTCGTGCGAGGCATAAATCAGGTTCACTTTTGGCAATGGATCTTTGACACAGTGAACCAAGTGGGAGAGCAGAATTGGGGTGTCTACATACACAAAAACAGGTCTCTTTAATGAGAGAACTGAGGTGGATGAGGGGGAGAGAGAGAGCTGGAAGATGGATGGCAGAATCCATATCCCACTCCCTGACATCCAGAATTAAGAGGTCATTTCAGAGATTCCAACTTGTCAAACACCATCACACAGATCAATGGATCCTTGTTTCCTCTCCACTCATTTTCATTCAAACAAAATAAAGTTATAAAGAAGAAAATGCTGCATTATCTCATCTCATCCTTCTTCCACCTCCCTAATGCTGGGTTATACAAAACCTACCACCCAGGCAGTTTCTGAGTAGCAATGAGTTAAGCTGCGTGGATCACTTTGAAGATGAAAAGCACCAGGGCTCCAATCCTGTGCAAGTGAATCCATGGGAGTGTTATGATTTAGTACGGTTGGGAACGAATGCCAAAGGCATAAAGGGGCAGTCAGGTGCCCAGTTCCCT
>NC_133781.1:330723-331619 GCF_003597395.2 Chelonoidis abingdonii | reverse complement strand
CCCAAAGGAATTCTCAAAGGAAAATGATAGCAGGTGAGGCTGGAGTTCAGGTATGAATTCTAGTGAGGTGGGTGGACTAAGTCTGCTGACCTGGGCTAAGAGATTCACTCCTGCTTGCTCCAAAATGCTTTGTAGACACACCCAATGTGGCCTGGGTGGTAACGGAGCCAGAGATATCAACCTGTAACCTGAGCTGGGGAACAGGAAATAAAGCCTGGTCCACTCGGTGAGACAGATCAAGCCTCTTCTCGTTTTACTGAACTGGGAGATCCAGGCTGATGTCCTCAAAATGGGCCACTTGCTTTAGATTCATCCTGTTCTGGGTGTCCAAATTGTGACACATTGAGCCTGGCTTTCCCATTGAAGTCTGTGGGAGCTTTGGGATCTTAGTGCCACCGCACATTGAGTACCAGATGTCTTATATTGGACATCCACAAATGGAAGCACCACTGAAAATTTGTTGTGTCAGAGATTATATATATGTATATAAATTTCTTGTATAATTCACCCAACTTAAGAAGTTAATGAACCAACCTGATAGCTCTCTTTCACAGGGTAACTAGCCTTGTGGTTAGTGTGTAAGTGGTAACCTAGATGGAGCTACTATAAGGTGGGTGCATAACTGGTTGAGAAACCATTCCCAGAGAGTAGTTATCAGTGGTTCACAGTCATGCTGGAGGGACATAATGAGTGGGGTCCCACAGAGATCAGTTCTGGGTCCAGTTCTGTTCAACATCTTCATCAATGATTTAGATCATGGCATAGAAAATACACTTATCAAGTTTGCAGATGATGCCTAGCTGGGTGGGGTTGCAAGTGCTTTGGAGTATAGGATTATAATTTAAAATGATCTGGAAAAACTGGAGAAATGTTCTGAAGTAAATAAGATGAAATTC
>NC_133781.1:320480-330623 GCF_003597395.2 Chelonoidis abingdonii | reverse complement strand
GCTAAGGGAAGTTTTGGGGTGGCTGTAGCCTTTGGAATTCCCCCCTAGTGCTGCCACTGATCACAAACTTTATCATTAATAAAACCCCATATCCCCAGCCCTAGACATCAGAGAAGTATCAGACACTTTCTCCCCCAGTTTACAAAGTAATTGGCAAGCTGCACAAGGTCACTTCAGGTGGAACTGTCTGCAATGTGGAAAGCCCAGGCACTAGCCGCTCATTTCTACAGCCTTTTGGGATGAATGTGTGAAATAGATACAATCTGGTTACGTGTCACTACCCACCACTGCACAATGGAGCCTTGCGATCTCTAATATTCTAATCTGTCTAGTGAGCATTTGTGGACCTGCTGGCACAGTGTGTGTCAAGTCCCACTCTGGTGTTTGGCCTCAGAAACAATGGCAACTCTTCCTGAAGTTCAAATGGTGGGGACGTGTGCTGGGGACTGGAGAGGCCAGGCTACAAACCCTGCTGCTGTGGGAGTGGGGATTGAGTGGTTCTACTTGATCTATATTTAAGTTTTCTTTTTTAATAGTTCATTTCACATGAGAGTTAAAACTGTTATAATCTGTTGACTGTAGGGCAATGTGCCATAAAATCCTGCTGTTCCAAACTGCGAACATCTGCCACGCGCTGACAGTTTGGAAATTGAGAAGTAAAGTGACCCAGCCAGCTCTCTCCTCTTGAACAATTCCTGATGTGTATGTTTATATAAAGCACATGACCCAGAGTGTAGGCTCAATAACCTGGATCTTACTGTAATATGTTATCAACATAATGACATACACAGAGGTCCTCATTGGTATTGGGATTACACGCCCCCCCCATCGCTTATGTCAACACGTCTACTTCAAAAATCACAGTTGGAAAATTAAAGAGAATGAGACATATAAAACGTGTCTTGTTTATTTACCTTATGTAAATGTCAGATTAAAAGGAGCTAAGAAGGAACCTTCATAACCTTGAATCTCATAACCTTGACTCTCCACACCCTCTAACCACTTCCCAAAGCCAGAAATAGAAAATGGCAGATCTGCTGATAGTCAGTCCTGGGCTCTAGTCCTGTTTATCTTGGCCTCTCTGCTTCAGCTCCAGTAACAACCAGAGTAAAGGTTTTCTTCTTCTCCATATTCTTTAACTTCACATCACTGCAGAAGAAAGATTTTTTCTTACCAGCTGGCTCGAATGCATGTAGATGTCTTTCCAGAAGACGTGCTCTGGCTCAGTCACATGTCATAGGTTTTCTGGAGGAAGCACTCGGTGACGTTCTAGGGCCTGTGTTATACACATGTTTTAGGGCTGTACCGTCCCTGCCCACAACTCCTTCTACCATCTCTGCAGATCTCCCTTCCCCAACCCCCAGGGCATATGCCCAGGTGGTGGTGACCCCTCCACCTGCCACTACATCATCTCCTCCAACCACCGCCTCCGCTACCATCTATAGAGGCTGGGGCCCCTTCCCCACCTTGACCAGGAAGCACGGCGTCCATTGCCTCCTGGTGCCCACCTCGCCCCACGTGGAGACCTATATGTGGGCGTTGGTGAGGGTGGTGGGGCTGATGGCCATCATGGCGGCCTCCAAAATGTACGGAAAGGTTGTCTTTTTCCTAGCTTTGGAGGCCATGGCCCAGGAGGCAGTGGAGAAGGGCTTGGCCATGGGGGGCATGTTCATCCCCCTGGAGCCATTGGAAAACCTGGGTGTCTGGTTAGTCCTGACCTCCATCCTTCCCTTCCTGCCCAATGCCTCCCTGATGCCCGCCCTTTCTACTCTGGGGAGACCAATCTCTTTCATCAGCCCTCTTCCATTGGGCTGCAAAGACCCCGCCCTCCATCACGTCCTCTCCTTCCGCGGGCAGGTTCAGTTTCAACTGTGTGATGGAGAGGCGCTCAAGGGTTCCTTCCTTGTCCCCTGCCAGGGACCCCACTACCGGGTGCATTATTCTACGGGGGAGGCCAAGCGCTACCTCTGCCGGGAGATGGGACATGTCTGGAGGGACTGCCCCTTGGCCCAGCATGGTGGAGCGTCCGGGACCCTCGAGCTCTGGCAGGGTGCTGGCCCCATCAATGCTGGTGCCCCTGGCTGCCCAGCACTTGGAGCTGCCCCTCCTCCTTACCAGTCCACCACTGCTCCTGCTCGGGTCCGAGGGGTACCTCCCCCAGTGTGCCCAGACAAGCGGGAGAGCCCCACCTCCTCTCTCTGCTATCTGGCAGTGTCTGTGGAGGAGGGTGCGGTGGGGATACTGCCGGGCATGGGAGGGTACCCATCTCAGGGAGGATCCTCTCTCCCTCGTGCTGCCCCACCATTCCCTCCCTGAGTCCCCAGCCATTGCCCTTGCTCCCTGACCCGACCCCTGTTAGCCAACCCCCAGATGATGCCATGGAGGGCTGGGCCCTAGTACAGGGGAAGTGGGGCAAGTGGAAGACTCAAGCTCCACTCCTTCCCACCGATACGGAAGCCCCCTGGAAGACCAGGAAGGAGGTACCAATGCCATGCCTTCCGCTTTGCCCCTGGCAACTCCCATTCAATGGCAGGGGACAACATGGCAGCACTAGAGGGTAACATCGCCTCTCCTCTGAAGTCCCTTCCCTTGGAAGCCCCTGATGGAACCCCTCCCGCCCCCTTACCATCTGAAACCCCTTCAAGCCCTGAGGTGAGCGTTGCTTCAGGTGCTGTTGGGAAGAACCCTGGGGTGGTGGAAGGCAATCTCCCCTCCATCTATGAGGTGATCGAGGCCCTGGGTCTGACCCAGGTCACCCAGGGGGAGGACGACCCTCTGCCACCTGGCCTCGATCTGGACAACCTCATCCCAGCCCCCCTTTCCCTGTGCTCCATGTCCCAAACTGTTGCCTCTGCTCCCATGTCCAAGAAGCCCTTGGACTCTTTGACTGACCCGGCCACAGATGGCACCCCGCTAGCGACCGCAGAGCCTCTTGAGGCAATGCCCAGTGTTGTGCTGCCGGGACCTGAGTCACCAGAGGAATCCCTCGTTGGTGCGGAGCAGCCGACCTCTTTCCTGGGTGGGGCCCTATTGCTGATTCCCCATCTATGCATTCTGTGGCCATACCACCTACCTTAGAGCACGAGCCCAGCATCACCGAGGGTCCCCCTCCCATCCCACAGACCCCTGACCCCAACCGTGGGATGCCATCCCCCAGTGACCTGGCCACTAGGGCTCCCGGTTCCTCTGTCGCTCCTTTCCCTGTCCCTATTCCTGACCCCAGTCCTGTGCCTACTCCTGATCCCGGCCCTGCCCCTAAAGCCGACCCCTGCCCTGTCTCCTCCACCTCCCGTGATGTTATTGCCACTCCTGGGGCCAATTCCTTCCCCTTCCTAGAGGATGACCCCCAGAGAGTGGCTTTTGTATTTCCCTGTCCTGACCCATTAGGGCTGCTGTCTTCCCTCCGCCACCCCCCATTGCGCCGGGGATCGAGGCAGGCTGCATGGCACCAGCCCATTGGTTGTCATGCATGAGCATAGCTAGGGTGGGAGCAAGGGGTCGGCCGCTCCCCCTGAGCACATTATCCAAAAGCAGTGCCTTAGGCACCGAATCCATGGGTGCTCCGGGGCTGGAGCACCCACAGGGAAAATTTGGTGGGTGCAGAGCACCCGCCAGCAGCGTCCCGGCGCCAGCTTACCTCCGCTCCTCCTCCGCCTCGTCCCCTGAATCCTCTGCCCAGTTTCTCCCCCTACCCCCTACTTCCCGTGAATCAGCTGTTCGCGCGGGATGCCTGGAAGGACAGAGAAGCAAGTGGAGGCTTTGCGCTCAGGCCCAGGGAGGCAGAGCTGGAGTGGAGGCTGTATCACTCACAGTTTCCTCTGCTCACCCTGCAGGGCTTCACTGCAGGACAACAGACTGGTGGTGAATTGACAATGCAACCGCGGAAGAGCCTGATCTGTGTACCTGTGCGGGAGAGCCTGCTTTGCTGTACTGCTGGGGAACATGCCTGGAGGGGATTGGTCATGGGGACGGTCCCAGCCCTGCGACTGCAGGCACTGGCAGCTGCCTCCCTGGCTGGACTCCAAGGACTGGTAGCAGGAGTGGGGCTACGTGGCCCCAGGCAGAGACATGGGTGAGCTCTGTTCACCAAGATGAACCCTGGATCTGCTGAGTCAGCCCTTAGCCTATAGCAGTGGGTCTCAAGCTTTTGTACTGGTGACCCCTTTCACATAGCAACCCTCTGAGTGTGACCCCTCCCCCTCTTATAAATTAAAAACACTTTTTAATATATTTAACCCCATTATAAATGCTGGATGCAAAGCGGGGTTTGGGGTGGAGGCTGACAGATCACAACCCCCCCAGGTAGTAACTTTGTGACACTCTGAGGGGTCCTGACCCCCCCGTTTGAGAACCCCTGGCCTATAGCACCAGCTGGGCTCTGCTCAGTATGTGCTACCCACATGGGCTGGAACCTTGGGCCACAACTTTTATGTAGCACCTTTTTTTATTTACCATCTTGCTTTTACTAGGCTGTGTGATCCGGGATGGTGGGCGGGGGAAGGCAGGAAAAGGGCTGAGGGCCACCCCTTAGCAGCACCCTCCCCTGTCCCTCCCAGCCTGGGGCCCAGCAGAGACTGCTGAGTTTATGCAGCGGAAGGAATTCCTCCCTTAGGCAGGGGAAGCCCAACTTTGCAGGGGGCTAGGAGAGTTTGGGAAAGATGCTGCTCTCCAGACCTTGTTTCTCCTCTTAACTCCCCCACCCCCCCAGTTGGGAACTGGTGTCATCCCCAGAGCCTGTGTCCTGGGTACTCTGTCATTCTGCATCTTGTTTTTTCCAGACTCAGCTCTCTTCTCTGACTGCTGCTGAGATGCCCCACTGAGGGCATCACTGAGTTGCACTGTGCTGGGTGCTGTCTGCAGCCTGGACTCCTGATAGGTTGGCTTTAGTTTTGAAGGTGTTTTTTAAAATGTTTTCAAGCTGCCTCCCCCTCCTGCAACACGCAGTGCTGGGGGAGGGGAGGGAAGGGAAGGGAAGGGAAGGGCTGGGCCCTTCCTGCTGCCTCAAGATGTTTAAAAAAGCCTTTTGGGCCTTTATTTTTTGTCTACATTTGTTACCTTTAGAAACAGTCTGCTCTCCCCTGTTCCTCCTAGAAGTCTTCTTAGGAGGAGCAGAGAGTTGGGCGCAGGTCAGGGGGGGTATGGTTTCTGCCTGATGACAAGGGGAGGGCATGCTGGGGCCTTGCACAGACCTCTTCCACCTTGAGTGTCTGGCAAAGCCTTGCGTTCTGCACCAAACCCTTCCTATCCAAAGAGCTGTGGCTCTTGCTCTCAGATGTCACAATTTTGCTAGACCTCAAGCTCTTCAGAATCCTCCAGCCCAGGATGGCTAGCCCCTTGCACCACTGTGGCTCCATTTCTATGTTTAGCACACTAGCTTGATCAGTGCTAGCACGAGTATGTCTACACAAGCCAGAAATTACACCTCCCTTTTCCAATGGAAACATAACCCAAATCATGGGGCTACTTCCTTTCATCCACCCTCTGTATATATGGGCAGGAGAATTATTGACCTTCTGCATATGTAATAGTGTTTGATGTTTGTAAGACAAGGTATAATAATCACACTTGCAAATTGCAATGAACTGTGGAAAAGTTTCTGTGTGGTGTGAGAGATGTTACTTAAACCTTCCACACCCCCAACCCTACACATGCTGGCTGGGGAATATCACTGTGTAGTGTCAGCTTTTAAGACACTTTTCACATGCACCACTCCTTGTATTATGGTAAGTTTAAACAAGCTACAGTACGTTGGGACATTAATACTGGGCCAAAAGAAACCTGATGAGGTTCAACAAGGACAAGTGCAGAGTCCTGCACTTATGACAGAAGAATCCCATTCACTGTTACAGACTAGGGACCGAATGGCTAGGAAGCAGTTCTGCAGAAAAGGACCTGTGGGTTACAGTGGACGAGAAGCTGGATATGAGTCAACAGTGTGTCCTTGTTGCCAAGAAGGCTAGCGGCATTTTAGGCTGTATAAGTAGGGGCATTGCCAGCAGATCGAGGGATGTGATCATTCCCCTGTATTTGACATTGGTAAAGCCTCATCTGGAGTACTGTGTCCAGTTTTGGGCCCCACACTACAAGAAGGATGTGGAAAAATTGGAAAGAGTCCAGCGGAGGGCAACAAAAATGATTAGGGGGCTGGAGCACATGACTTATGAGGAGAGGCTGAGGGAACTGGGATTGTTTAGTCTGCAGAAGAGAAGAATGAGGGGGGATTTGATAGCTGCTTTCAACTACCTGAAAGGGGGTTCCAAAGAGGATGGATCTAGACTGTTCTCAGTGGTACCTGATGACAGAACAAGGAGTAATGGTCTCAAGTTGCAGTGGGGGAGGTTTAGGTTGGATATTAGGAAAAACTTTTTCACTCAGAGAGTGGTGAAGCACTGGAATGGGTTACCTAGGGAGGTGGTGGAATCTCCTTCCTTAGAGGTTTTTAAGGTCAGGCTTGACAAAGCCCTGGCTGGGATGATTTAGTTGGGAATTGGTCCTGCTTTGAGCAGGGGGTTGGACTAGATGACCTCCTGAGATTCTTTCCGACCCTGATATTCTATGATTCTGTGATTCTACTCTATTACAGGGTTTGCATTAGCATATTAAAAGCAATAATGCTTAACAGACCAGTATATCCAGGACATTATTAGCACACTTTTCCCCCACTGAAATATGGTAGTTGCATTGTCATCTCCCATAGCTACTTACATTGCAGCTTTTTTTTGTTGTTGTTAAAACTAAATTGGGAAGAGAGACTACTGATTCAGAACTTGTTTCTTGCTAAAGGGTGTAGTGGGTGTAGGCTTGGAGCGAGGAAGATTTCTATGATGTGGGCAAGATCAGGTGTTTCATCCAAAACCAGAATATGAATGGTGCTGTTTTTGGTGGCTGGCTGACCTTGAATTATTGTCAAAAGTCAGAGGGTGACTCTTCTCCTTCCTCACATTTTGGTTGAGGATTCCACTGATAAAGGGATTGGCCTCAAATACCTGGTTGTAGGACTCTTCCATGGTGTAGTTTTCATCTTGGGAAGGCCTGGTCTTAATTATATTAAAGCATGTACTTTAGTCTTTGTAATTATCTGTTATAACTCTGGAGCTTTTTATGAAGGCAGGAGTAAAATAAAAGTAGCTTCAGTAGTCCCACAGTTAACTAAAACTGAAAATTTACATAATTTAAATCAAACTCCCAATCTTAATTTTTGCTTAATAAATAAATCCATAAGAAAACTCTGTTGGGAAACTGCTACAGTTTACTTGAGAGTATACTTCTCCTATATAGGTCATAAGGATCCTATCTGTCTGAATCCTGGCTGCTCTCTCTTTCTTTGATCTGCAGAGCAACTGATGCTTTTCCGATATCAGTTATGGGTACAGGAGGGTTTCATTGCATCTTATCTCTTGGCCCCAGTGACTGTTCTCCCTTCATGTTGCATTGATGGTGGGTGTGTCTCACCTTTTTTTTAAAAAAAAAATCATATATGCTAGGGACAGTCATGTCCTCTTCTCCTCTCCTGATGTCATTGTAGATGCAGGCAGTGCAAAATGCACTGCAGTCATACAGTATCTCAAATGCAAAGCTGCATTTCACTGCTCTGAGGTTTGAAGAACAGTGTGGAACTAGCTATTTTATGGGTGTCTAGATTTCATTCCTGTAGTAATAGAACTGGTGATAGGAAAGCAGGAAGAGGTTTGTTTTTTGTTGGTGGTGGTGTGTGTGCGTGTGTCTGTGTGTGTGTGTGCAGCTTAAATTGGTTAAAAATCCTTAACTTTCAGTACTCCGTGTTTCAGAGATGTTAGACTGTCATAAAGACGTCTTTTGTTTAAAAAAAATCCCATGAATAAAGCTACTTTAAGGGAAATTACTGCTTTGTCCAACCCTGAAGAGCTATGAGATCTTTGCTCACCAATTCTCATAAAACTTGTATTTGTCACGTGGTTTTGGTGGCTTTAGTATTACGATCTATTATAAAGAAAGTGCATTTCATTGACTGATTTTAAAATGAAATTAGTAACTGGAAAAAATGGCCAGTATTTTTTTTTAAACCTGTGACAATTATAAACTACTGTATACTGTCATTATACTTAGATATACTTTAGATTCTAGAAGGTAAATCTAAAGTTCTCCTGTGAAATGCCGGCTGTGCAAACCCTTCTGTGGCTGAATCGTTCTTGTGTTTTTATTTTAAGTACAAATAAATATGTATAACAAATTTAAAAGTATGTAATTAGTAATTTGATATGTCGGGTGGCTCCTTTTTTATGTGTTTGCTCTCCTTGATGTTAGATCCTGGCTACACCACTGCTGCAGAAGCCTTCCTGACTGCCGTGCTTGGGGCGGCAAAATACATAGAGCCGCCCCTGTATGTGCCAGTGTCTTTAATACAATTAAGTTAATTTGTGATTATTCAGTAAAGCAGAACCCCTTCTCCATTTCTTTATCAAACTACATTTGTTGTGTCCTTATAACCAAGAACATAAAGATCCCAGCAGAACAGGGGATGACATGATCCTAGTCTGTGCATAGACACAGGGAGATTTCTGGGTACAGTGGGCCCTTTGACATCATGGACCCAGGCTGGGAGCTGATACAAGACACATTCAGACTAGAAATAAGGGGCAAGGCTTTTGCAGGGAGCGGACTCCCCACTGCCAGTTTATCTAGGTATTTACAGACACTTACAGTCTTTAAAAACACACTCTAGCTCAACCAGCAGATATGGGCTGGATACAGGGCTCCCTGGCTGTGATGCACTGTGTTACACAGGAGGCCCTTCTAAATGATCTGAACGCTCCCTTCAGAGACCTCCACAAAAGATCAGACCACTGGGCCCCTCTAGCTCAGTCTCCCCAACCCCACTACAGCCACCCTGGAGCAGACCTGGGTGTTCAACAGACTCTATGAAAAGGGGGGGTTAAAGTTCCCTTCATTTCCCCCTGACCCCATCAGCTACGGGCTTGTCCCCTGACATAGCATGGTTCAGACCCCTTATATCCTCCCCCTGGTCAGGAGCGCTGCCAGCTTTTTTGGCACCCTAGGCAGCAGAAGGTCCCGCCCCCGAAATGGCCCCCCTGACAGAGGCAGCGGAAGGTCCCACCCCGGAAATACCGCCAACGACTGGGGCGGCCGAAGATCTGACCACCGCGGTCACCACCCCCCAAATGTTAATGCCCTAGGTGACCGCCTAGGTCACCTAATGGGTTGCGCCGGCCCTGCCCCCGGTATAGGATCCTCGCCTTAGCCATCTAAATGCCTGGCCTTGCTTTGAATTCTGTGGTGATCTTGGCCTCACTGAGCTCTGGTGAGGGTGAGTCCTACAGGGATCCCACCTTCACGCCACCCCAAGAACACCAGACCCCCAGGGTTGGGATAAAGCTGTTTTCAGCCTGAAAGGTCCAGCTCTCAGCACAAGGCTATCTGCTGGTCCTGTTCCTGAACTGTAGATGGTAGAGGTCGGTCCCTTAGGCTGGGAGCCTGGATTCCTAGGTTCTATCCCAGCTTTGGGAGGGGAGTGGCCCCTCACTCGCTCTCGTTGGCTGGCCGGGCTCCCCTGGGCAGCACCCCTGTGAAAGCAAAAGAGGAACTAGAAGTCGCAGGGAGTGGGAGGGTACCAGGCTCAGGCTCTCAGGCAGTTTGTCCTTCCTTCCCCAGGGCTGGGGGAGAGCAGCCGCAGCCCCTTCCCCAGGAGAATGGCCCTGATGCTGGGGCTCTGGTTCTGCCTGCTGGGAGCGGCGGGAGCTGCGGGTGAATGGGGCTGGGACAGGACAGAGGGACGTGGGGGGGCATCTGTTGTGCTCCCAGCCACACACAAGGAAGTTTGATTAAGGCTCTGCCGTGAGGCTGTCCCATACCGCGGCTCCAGTGCTGCTGAGAGCTGGCCGGTAACGTGTACCCAAACCTGGGAGGGACAAAGCAGGCTGCCCCTTGGGTCAGCGCTCAGCCTACTGTGTTTGGGGCTGCTCTGCCCACATTGACTGCTCCCCTACGTGGCTCTACAGCCCTCTGGCTCTTACCCTGCAACCCCAACTGCCCTCAACACACCACGAAGCAGGGCTCGGAGCCAGGACTCCTGGGTTCTCCTGGCTCTGGGAGGGGAGTGGGATCTAGCAGGAGGGTGGGGGTGGGGATGGGGACGGTGAGTCTGGA
>NC_133781.1:307154-320380 GCF_003597395.2 Chelonoidis abingdonii | reverse complement strand
TCTGTGTGAGCAGACTGCTGTATCATGGCAGAAGTCAATGAGATGCGATAGAGAGACCCACCCCAAGATAAGGGGAGGCAGAATCTAATCCCTTGAAATGGAAAGGATAAAAAAATATTAATAAGGAATAAAAATTTGGATCAACTCACCTGTCTTTTAAATATGGTGAGATCATTCTGACCTGCGGATTTCTCTTTCCTTAGTCTGTTTATCTACATACTTAAATATGGAGATATACACCTATCTCATAGAACTGGAAGGAGCCTTGAAAGGTCATCAAATCCAGCCCCCTCCTTTTACTAGTAAGACCAAGTGCCATCCCTGACAGATCCCTAAATGGCCCTCAAAGATTGAACTACCAACCCTGGGTTTAGCAGGCCAATGATCAAACAATTGAGCTATCCCTCACCCCTATTGATTTGTCTACCTAATCTCTCTACCTACCTTTGGAATACAGCATCTAAGGTGATCCACTATTCTATATCCAGAGCAGTGAAACCCCTCAAGATGTGTAGTGGGAATTGAGCAAAGAGCTCTTCCTTAGCTGACTCCAAGACTAAGATCTGATTCTTGAGAGCTGTTTAAAAGAGTTGGCTTGTTCCTCTGGGACAAGATCCCTGAAGTTCATTTTCTGTAACAAGCTTCCAGTAACAATGTGTTGGTTCAGCCCTTAAACACCGCTCTACCATGTGTGAGAATGGGAGCAATGATACTTGGATTATCAAAAGAGCCTAATGGATTAGATGTCCAAACTCAGTGACAGTGAATTAAAAAGACACATATTTAAGTTCAGTATCTTAAAGCAGTCAAAGGAGTTAGACACCCAAATAGCAAATATTGTCACCCATATAAGCCTTGAAGATCCTCGCTATAATGTGTAATTACCACAGGAAGGCAGAAGATGAAAAAATGTGGGAAATGGCCAGCCATCCTTGAACATCACCAATAGATGAACACACGGGTTAAGGAATGAGAAATGAGCAAAGAGACTGTATAAAATGGCAGGAATGAATAAGAGACGAGACAAAAGAGGAGATGTATTATATAGAGCTGGGCAAAATGTTGAGGTAAATAGTTTATTTTCCAAAAAAAGCAGTTTTGGTTGACCTCACACAATTTGTAAATGTGAAACCTGTTTGCCAAGTATTTTAAATGAGGGGAGGGGAAGTTGAAGGGGAAGGCTAAACTGACAAAGTCAGTATGTGTAATCCTAGCATCCCCCCATACCTCTAACCTCGTGGTTAAGGCACTCAGACATGGGATAGCCTTGTTCAGTTCCCTCTAGTCTGATTTCGAGCAGATATTGAAAGCTAGGTCTCCCATCTCTGAGGAAATATCAGCAGCACATCAGTAGCAGCAGATGCATATCACTATAATGCAGCCATGGTGGGACATAGAATAGATTTCCGTCTTGGATTCTCCCTTGCAACTCTTCTTGCTTCCATAAGAATCAGTATGAAAGGATGTAGGTTTCTTAAATTCCTCATAATTGCATCTTCCAATCTCATTCATTGTCAGTCTCATACTCTACACTTTTTGACCTCAGATTTATAAACTTTCATTAAAAGTATGCCTTCGTATGCACATTAGACAGGACCCCACCATTGCAGACATCTTCCTCTCAACTGGTGCAAGACTGCATCTTGCTGCGATTATCTAAGTGGCTCCTCATTTCTGACAAAATCAAACCAACAGATACTAAGAATACTCTTAACTTTTGACCTGAAATCTGTCTAGTTTCCTCTCCTCAGCTATTTTTAATGGATATGTTTCTTCTCTGTATAAAAGAGTTGTCATCACTACCACACCGAACACTTTTCTTAGTTGTCACATAAACTGTCTGCCACCCAAACAGAGGCCTTTGAATACGCTGACATGCCATTGATGAAAGACCAATCAGACGTGTGACTTCTTCACATATAGGACCTCCTGCTGTCAACTGACTATCCAGATACATATTCACCCATTCAATGTCATAGCCATCTACATGCAGCATCACCAGGTCATACATTTCCATTTTATTGAAGGCATGCATGTCTTTGGTTTTATAATCTTAGATTCTGCAGGTTTCCTTAGCTCTTACATCAGTAACTGTAGCTGGTCAATAGTCTCTATGAGTAAAGAAATGTTATCCACATATTCAAGATCCGCTAAAGATGAATATTTCAAATATTACACCTCCTACTTCAGTTTCAATAAGCCTTGTCATTGGATATTCTATCAGAACATTACATTACATAACTGAGAAATCACATCCCTGGCGTACCGCCGATTCTACTGAAAACCAGTCTGTAATTAAACCATTTACCCTCATACAAACATACGTACTGTGGTACAGTTCTTCCATGAGACACTCTAAGCCCTCAGTCATCCCACACAGAAGTTGCAGTATCCACACAGCTGATTGATACACTGAGTCAAAAACAGCTGCAAAGTCTATAAACTTGATGTTAAACTCCTTTTGTCACTCTAGTCATTTTTCAGTAACATTCTATCTAACGTGTGACACTAGGATTTCTCTTTAGTAATTCTTAATATTGTTTCTGGATCCGTCTCTACTCTTTTGCTTTTGGACCATATAATGGAATGGATATTTCACCCAAGGGGTCTGTCAGAGTTGTAGAGCCTAACTCCCAAGGGGAGAAGGCCCTTTCCAATACTTGCCTAACAACTTATACTTAGGGTGTGTGTACACTATGAACTAGGGGCATGATTCCCAGTTCACATAGACATACACATGCTAGCTATCATTGAGCTTGCTCACTAAAAATAATAGTGTCGCTGCTGCAGTAAGGGCAGTAGTGTGTGAAGTATGGCTAGCTTTGCCAGATATGTACCCACTGGGTTCAGGTGGGATTATTACTCTGTGAAACGGGCCCATGCCACTGCTCACAGCTGCCCATGCTACTACTGCTAATTTTGGAATGCTAGATCAATGAACTGGGAAACACCTCTAGCTCATAGTGCAGATGTAGCCTTAATGGTCATTAAGAAACTGTGCCTTAAAGGATGACGCTTGCTGCCCTTTGGGAGCACTGGAACCAGTATGAACAGGCTGGGTCGCACTGGGTGTATCACATAGACACATAGGAGAATCTGGGCAAGCCAAGAGAATGTAAATCAGACAGGCTCTGTTCCTGTCACTTAAGGGAGAAGCCAATCTCATTTAGCTTTGAGTGAAGTTTGACATTAGATGACACTAAATGTGTGCAGGGCCCTGGCAGAAGCAATGCTTCAACCACTACCAAGAGGTTTTCCTCCAGTTTCAAATTCTTCACACCCTCAACTCAGAACAAGAGCTACTCCTGACTCTCTGAATCATCAGTTTATCCAGTCGGGCTCTTTGAAGAGACCTTGACTAGATAATCAGCCAGACAAAGGGTCTCTACTCAAAGCGCAGCTGGTCATTTGCATAATCTTCACCCTTTGAAGTCTCCAATATCTCCCAGCAATTGCATTATTCATGTCTTCCTCCTAAAGAAGCTCCATACAATCCTACAATAGGACCTAAACATTTGTATTTTTATTAAAATGTTCTCCAAAGTTGTGAAACTCAATTCAGTAAGGTTTGTCTCTTCCTCAGAACCCAGCATTTGTAGCCTTACAAAAGTGCAGGCTTAATTATCATTTTTAACTCTTACTTGTCAATTTAATAGGCTTAATGAAAACTGAAATGCTCATATAGTGCCCCATCCTGCAAAAGCCTTGCTCCTGTGAATAGGATGAACACATGACTAATCTTACTGAATTTAAGTGTCAGTACCGGCTACTACCATCAGTGTGAATCTTTCGGCAGGATGGAGATCGTACAGAATAATGATTGGACTCAACCCCTCAGGTGGTCTATAAGTGGAAGTCCTTTTAGCCTCACATGGAGTTCTGAATGCAAAGAGGCTGTCAGGATATGTTCATTTAGTCTAAACATGCAAGTGAATGCAGTATTGTATCTATAGAGAAAAAGAGATGCACGTTAACATGATGCATGAATGAAACGGCCCATACAGCTGGGAACTCCTCTTTTTCTTCCTAAAGATTTTCGTTAGGTGAGGGTGATTGTTTGGTGAACCACTATTGGGAGCGTGTTCCATGACTGTGCTGATGGTATGAAGAAGACACATAATTAGAATGTGGAACTCCTTGCCACAGGGAGACAATGAGACCCACAATGTATCAAGACTCAGAAAGGGTAAGATGAGTATCCAGAGCTATCATAATTATTTATAACATTTTTAAAAGGGATGTTAAATATAATTCTTCTGAGTTAAAGCCAATCTTTACAAAATTCAAGTCTCTTCTATGAGGGCAGATTGTCTCACATTTATGTGCTGTCCGATTCTTGAGCCTTCCTCTGAACATTTGGATCTGGTCACTGTCAGAAACAGGATGTTAGACTGGATGGCCAGTCTGACTCAGTATGGAAATTCTTGTGTCCCCATGACACAGAAAATGGCAGTACAAGAGGCGAGCAGATTTCTTCAGCGGCTTCCTTTATCTGAAGATCTCAAAGGACTTCACATTCATCAACGTATGTTCTATTAATTTAGATGGAATTTATGGCCCCAAAGATATAACATAACCCACTCACTGTGCAACATTAAACATTGTTAATTGAGATTCAGAATTTGGTAGAAAGAGACTTCAGGCTGCTCAGTACCATGGCAAATAGACCAGGAAAACTTCTTTTTTAACCTTTTATTAAATATACAGAAAAGAAAGAAAAAACAGTTAAAGCATTTAAAATTGAAACTATTAAGTAAGGCTTTTATTCTAACAACATCCCTTCCCCCCCTTCCCTTTAGCTAGAGAGGGCTTTTAGGAGGAAAAAAAAGTGTTTGACAGACTTTTAGATAGTATTAAAGATGGTGATAACTGTTCTTTTGGGCAAATGAGAAACATTTAGTAGAGTTGGGTGGGAAGCTGTCTTTGTTGAGACTGGATGACAGAGGATGCATCACTCAATAATTGTCTGTTCTGTTCATTCTCTTTGAAGAATCTGGCACTGGCCATTAGCAGAAACATGATACTGGGCTAGAGGGACCATTGGTCTGACCTGGGATGGTCTTTCATTTGTTCTTATGTTCTAACATGATAATATGTAATCAATGGAAGATGCTGAGGAGTGAGGTGTGTCCTAAGCCCTGTCGCTGTGAAAGAGTTCAGTCTCCATATCCCTATGAGGGAGACAAATCCTTCTGCTTGTCATTCTCAGCTACGAACCCTATAACCCCACCTAAGGGTTTTGGGGTTTTTTTACATGAAGCTGGGGCTGAAGGAGGAAGAAGAAGGAATTACAAGAAGGAGACGGCTCATAACTTTTATCCCAATGGTCAGGGTAGTCACCTGGACTGTGAGAGAGCCCCATTTGAAGTGCCTGATAAAGAGACAGGATATAAACAGGCAATCTGTGCCAACCCATGTGGATGCCCTAACCACCAGGATATGCTCATTTGGGCCTCTCTCTAAATCTCCTGTTCAAACCAAGGTTCCCTGAGGAGTAAACCCATTGGCTCCAATTATTATTATATTATCGTTATTAATTATTATTAAAAATCCTTGAGATTGTAGCAGAATAGAATGAAACAAGTGATATTAAATGTTTTTCAATAAATTAGTCAAAAAACCAAAAGAACAGAGATTAATAGATCAAGAGAGACTATTTTTTATTGGATTGGCCAGTATCTCAGCTGGCATAAATTGGCCATCTCTCTCCTGAAGTCAGTGGGCCAGATTAAAGAGCTATGGAGATACAGGAGAGAAAGAAATGTGCGACTGACTCTACAGCCTAGTGCTCTGAGCACTCACTCTGGATATAGGAGACCCAAGATCCAGTCCCCCAAGCTGTAGTGACTCTTGTACAACTGGGAATCTGACCTGCTGACATCAATGGAGCCAACTCATTTAGACCAACTGAGGTTTTGTCCGAAGGTGTGCGTCAGTTACCTGAGCTGAGAATTTACCAAACACCAGTTATCCACAGTTCTATGCTCTGATGTAAAAATATGTAATTTAATTTATTTAAGATCATCAACGTTACCTGATAAATTTTAATTTTCCCATTGTTTTCCTTAGAGCTGTTTTCACCTCCTTGTTTTTCAGGCTGTAGATGATGGGGTTTAACATGGGGGTCAAGACACTTTACTGGATGGAGAATATTTCATCCAGCACCACAGAGGAGACTGAGCCAGATTTTGTGTACTGGAAAAAAGCTGTGAAGTACAACAAACCAACCACAATCAGGTGGGAGCTGCAGGTGGAGAAGGCTGTGATATTCTTGGCATGGATGCACTCACGGTCATTGGTTTTTATCACCACAAGATGACTCTTTCTTGTCTCACTTTTAATATGTTTTCAACCTGTGGTCTGAGACCCCTGGGATCCACAGATGAGGGGTTGCACCTCCATTCAAAAATTTTTAAGGGTACGCAAAATAAAACCACTGGCCTACAAACTTAACAATGTAATAGACAAAGAGTACTTATAGAATTGGCCAGATCCCCAGTGGGTGTGACTCAGCCATGCTCCATTGGAGTAAAGGGACTAGATCCCCAAGTGGAGTAAAAACAGCTGTATCTCTGCTGATGTTAGAGGACAGATGAAAGATTTTAAGGCGGAGAGAACAGCAAGTGAGAGAATTGCTTTATGTACAGGTGGTTAGAACCCTCACCTTAAATGCAGGAGATCCAGTATCCAGACCCCCTTTCTTCAATGCCTCTTTAATTATTAACCACAGTGGAACCATTCAACAGAAAAGACAAAGTGAGGCACACATCAGACTGTCTCATGTCCATCTGGGTGGAGATTTTGTCAATACCTGTGGGGCCTAGTTCTGCAATTCAGGTGCTAAGTGGCAGTTAGGGGCCTAGGTCCTATGTGCATCTGGCCATTTTGTCTCTGTACAACACAAAATTCCAGCCAGCTTATCACTGTTGTTTCTCTATGTCTTGTCTTATTTAAAAATATATATTTTACAGGATACAATAGAGCTCTCTTCCTAGTCATCCAACAGAAGAGATGATCTTTATATGCCATTTCAATTCACTTTATGATACGACTTAATTTTATTTTTATTTAAATATACAGTTGTACAGCTGGAAAGAGGCTCTCTTTACATTCATGCTACAGAGAGATTAAATTCACATGCTGTTTATTTTATTAAAAGTGTTCATTTCAATTTGTTTTCTCTTGTCTTCCAGATCACAGTTTTCCTGAATAAATGACAAAAGAATCAACAACAGTGACTGAATTTATTCTCCTGGGACTTTCCAGTGACCCTCAGATGCAGATTTTTTCTCTTCTCTGTTTTAGTTATTTACCTAATCACCCTGGTGGCATTATATGTGATTCATGGGTGAGCTGACTTCACACCCCTATGTACTTCTTCCTTTTCCATTTTATCCTTTGTTTGATATCTGCTATTCTTCCGTCATGGTGCCTTACGCACTTAGGAACTTCCTAGCAGTAAACAAAACTATTTCTGTCAATGGCTGCATTGCTCAGATCTTCTTCTTCTTCCTTTCAGTGTGTGCTGAAATTTCATTCTCTCAGCCATGGCTTTATGACCGCTACGCTGCCATCTGGTATCTCTTCTTTTTTAATCTGTCCCTCTAACATCAGCAGAGATACAGCTGTTTTTACTCCAGCTGGGGATCTGGCCCCTTTACTCCAGTGGAGCTATGGCTGAGTCACACCCACTGGGGATCTGGCCAATTCTATAAGTACCTTCGTCTATTACATTTTGTAAGTTTGTAGGCCAGTGGTTTTCACCCTTTTTTTAATTTTGCGTACCCATAAAAATTTTTGAATGGAGGTGCGAACCCCTCATCTGTGCACTCCCAGGGGTCTGCAGACCACAGGTTGAAAACCACCATTGTAGAGTATTTAATATCTATGGTATCTTATTGGATTCATACCTATTAAAAATCTAGGGTTTCTATAATAATAAAATAATAATAAATAATAAAAATATAATAAATAATAACAAATGCCCCAAGACCTAGAAATACTGGTTTGGGCACAGGCTGACAACCCAATCAAATACAGAGAACCCAGGCAAATTAATAAATATTACAACTGCCATAAAGAGGGCCTCAGAAGTGCTTAGCTGTATGACAGGCTCCTCACTGCCAAGGTGTGTGTGTGGAAGTGGGTAAACCCAGGTTGATATCATGCAACTGTCCAAACAATTCAAGAAAACCAGAGATCATTTTCAGCCAAACAGTGGAAAGGACTCATAGTGCAAACCAAGAAGTGACCTAAGGTTGATTTTGGCAAAGCAGAAGAGAGAGGCTGGAGACATGAATGCTCCAAGACGTGAAGGAGAGAAATGACAACATCGAGAAAGAAATGACTGAGCATAGACTCACTGGGCAACTGAGAGTTTCATAGGAAAGTGGAATTATTGACTCAAATGGAGACTGAAAGCCTGAAAAGGGAGATTAGTCATGTAGACCCACATGCAAACATTTTGGTAGAAGCAATGACACAGGATCAACAGTAGTGTGGCACACTGCCGGGGTGATCAAGTGGAATCAAGGGATAAGTAAAAATTTTGACATCCAAACAAAACAGCTGCTATTGATGCAATGAGTACTGAATAGCAATCAAGACATGGACTGGACATTTGACAGTGTGATAGAGGAAAAAGTCTGTCGAGGAAGAAGTTGATCATTAAGAATACAACATCAAAACATATTAAAAGTGAGACCGAGAAAGAGGTCATCATGTGGTGATAAAAACCAATGACTGTGAGTGCATCCCAGCCCAAGATATCAGTCAGACAGTAGAAAGGAAATCCCCCCAGAAAGATTCCAAAGTTTTACACAGAAATGAGTGCATGGACAGTGGTGGAGAGAGATCAAACCTATTAGGGATAGACATTGAATCAACTCATGGCTTCTACAATGATATCAGAAAAGAGAGACAGAAAGACTCAATAAGAGTGAACAAGTCCTTAAGGGTTATTTATACAGAAGAAAGATCTACCAACGTAACTGCTCCCTGAACTGCACAACGTGTTCTGAAAAGGAGGAGACTGTGGAGCACCTGCTGAGCCTGGCTAGGAGAGAACAGTCACGAGGCCACCAAGTTCCTGCACTGGAGTCTCTGTGGAAGTGCATATTTAAATGAATTTTGTTTTATTACAACCACCTAATCAAAAGCACTCTAGAGAATGAAGAGGCTAAGATTTTATGGGATCTGGTAATTGTGACAGACTGAGCAGTGCAGAAAAATAGGCCAAATGTTAATAGAAAGCGCCATATCAGCAGACAGTGTCTTAAAAAAGAAACAAGAAGACAAGATTGCAAAGTATGAAGAACACTTCCACAAAATAGATTGATTATGGAAAAATAGAACACACATGATCCTAGCAATTATTGGAACATGTAGAGTGATCCCTAAGGGTATGACTGAGAAGCTGGCCAACACATGACGAGTGCAAGACATAATGGTCAGTGACTTCCAGCAGAAAGCGCTCTTAGACACTGTGAGAATGTGAGAAAAAATCAAAGGAAAATGAGAGGATTTGAGCATCTAAAATGCAGGAATTCTGTAGAGGGTTTAACGAAACTTCTGACTACCCAAACTTACAGTGTTGGTGCAGAGTCTTGTTCACTGTTGACTTACATTTTAGATATTAACTTTACCCTTTGTATGCATAAAGACCTTGTATTGTGTGAAAGCTATTTGTTAAAAAAATCCCCCTTATGTAATACTGAGGGACAGTAATAATGATCACACTAAATGAAAGTGTCCAGCAAACACTCTCTAGGCATGCTGACATGATTTTAAAAAGAGGGTTTGGATTGTAAGTTAATGGAAGTTTTGTTCCTAAATCCCTTAAATTCCCCTGAAAATTCAACCAATGGGATTTTTGACTCAGGATCCTGCACATCTGAATATCAGGCTGTTCGTACTTAGAGAATCTCTCCTGCCCTCATGGAATTGACATTGATTTGTAGTGGAAATGGAAAAGAAGCCAAAGTTCCGTCCAATATCAAATCTATGTTTATCCCATATGTATCCCAGAGAGAAAATCAATCTTTTTAGTTTAGACAAATACCCAAACAAAGAGATGGCCCTCGTCTGAGTGGTAACAAAGGCACTGTTCACAGTGATACCAAAAGCTAAATGTCTTTTCTAGAGCATGCCCTGCCCCTAATCTACTCTTCCCCCAACACACAAACTACAAAAGTAGAAAGTACTGCTATCCTGCATTAGCTAATCTCAGTTTTCTCAGTACTGCCTCAAGAAATACACAAAGAGAGAGATGGCTGGGTTGCCAGCCATGACCCCTATTGGGCTACTGACTCTGTGTGAGCGGAGAGCTGCATTCAGACAGAAATCAAAGGGACTTTTCAGAGAGATTCACTTCGTGGGAGGAGGGGGGGCAGAACTTGGTCCTTTGAAATTAAAGGGAAAATGAATGATTGTAATGAATAAAAACATGAATCAACTCACCTGCCTTTTTAATGTGGATCATAAATGTGGTGAGATCATTCTGATCTGTGAGTTCCTCTTTTTTTGTTTTCTTAGTCTATCTACTGAATTATTGATTTATCAATCTAATCTCTCTGTCTGCCTCTGGGAAACAGCATCTAAGGACGTCTTTTCTTTTCTTTTCTTTTTCCCCAGGAGTGGTGAGAGACTTCAAGGCTTATCAGTGGGAGTGGAAAAAAGATCCTTTCCTTAGCAAACTCCAAGACTAAGAGCTGATTTCTTGAGGGCTGTTTAAATGCTGTCTACTTCCCCCTGGAAAAAGATCCCTGAAGTTCACTCTCTGTGACAAGGTACCAATAACACCGAGTTGGGTCAGCCCTTAAGGAATGGTGTATGTTTCATTAGTATGAGGATACTGAAGCTTAGATTATGAAAAGAGCCCAAGAGGTTTAGGTTTCCAATCGCAGGGACAGTCAATTAATAAGACATTTATTTAGGCTCAAATTCTCCCAAGCTAGCTAAGGAGTTAGACATTCAAATAGCAAATAATTTCCTCTCCCTAGACTCCTTTGAAGATGATAGCCATAACATATAATTACCACAAGAGGGCAGTGGAGGTGAAAGCACGGAAATTGGCCAGCCATCCTTAAACATCACCAATAAATGAATACACAGGTTAAGGAATAAGAAAGACTCATAGACTTTATGGTCAGAAGGGACCATTACGATCATCTAGTCTGACCTCCTGCACAATGCAGGCCACAGAATCTCACCCACTCACTCCTGTAACAAACGCCTAACCTATGTCTGTGTTATTGAAGTCCTCAAATCGTGATTTAAAGACCTCAAGGTGCAGAGAATCCTCCAGCAACTGACCTGTGCCCCACGCTGCAGGGAAAGGCGAAAAACCTCCAGGGCCTTTACCCTGGAGGAAAATTCCTTTTCGACCCCAAACCCTGAGCATGTGGGGAAGACTCACCAGCCGGACACCCAGGAAAGAATTCTCTGTAATAATTCAGCTCCCACCCTGTCTAATATCTCATCACAGGTCATGCGTCATATTTACTGCTAATAATCAAAGATAAATTAATTGCCAAAATTAGGCAATTTCTTTTCCCCTGGTTTATTCATGACCTGCAGACAGAGCTTGTAAATATGAACAACATTGAATGGGTGAATAGTTTTATTTATCTGGGTATTCAGTTGACAGCAGGAAGTTCTATATCCGAAGAAGTCACAGGTCTGATGGGTCTTGCGTCAGTGGCATTTCAGTATAATTCAGGGCCCCTGTTAGGGAAGCAGGATGTCTACGTGACAACTAAGAAACAAGTGTTACATGTTGTTGTCATGACATGCCTCTTATGTGCAGAAGAAACATATCTATTAAACACAGCTGTGGAGTGGAAACTAAACAGTTTTCAATGTCAAAAGTTACAGCGTATTCGTCTTTTCCATTTGTTTGATTTGTCACAAATGAGAAGATACTTAGATGATCCCAGCAAATTAAGTGTGACTACGTATCACTACCATGATTCTGAATATGCCTGCAGGATTCGGATCATACACAATCTTGATTGGGCTCAGTCCGTCAGGAAGTCAAAAAAAGGAAATCTGGTTAGCCTCTGTTGGAGTTCTGAATGCAGACTGGCTGTGGGGATATGAACATTTTGTCTGAACACTCAAGTGGATTCAATGTCATGTCTATAGGGAAGAAGAGATGTACATAAACATAATAGATGAATGAAAAACCCATTCAGTGGTGTTATACTTTCTTTCTTTCTGTAGGATTTGCAGAAGGTGAGGGTGTATGTTTTGTGAACTACTGTTGGGAAAGTGTTCTACGCTCAAATAAGACACATAATTAAACTGTGGAATTCCTTGCCACAGGGAAATATAGAGACCAGAAATGTAGGAAGAATCAGTAAGGGATTGCAGAAGAAAAATAACGAGAGCTATCATGATTCATTATAAGATTTTTGGAAAGGATAATAAATATGAAGCTTTAGGTCTTAAACCAAACTGTAACAATTAGAGACTCTGCTATGGGGCAGATTATCCCGCATCTGTGTTTTGTCAGATTACTGAGTCTTCCTCTGAACAGTTGGTTCTGGTCACTGTCAGAAAGAGGATTCTAGATTAGACGGCAATGAATCTGCTCAATATTGGCAATTCTTATTTCATCACGACCGACATGGCAGTACAAGAGAGCGTATTTTCTTATGAGCTCCTTTATCCAGATCTCAAGGCCTTATGTGGATCACTGTATATTCTATATTTAGATGGACTTATGGCCCAAAAGGTGCTAACACCCAGTCACTGTCCAGCATTTAAACTGCGTTACAAGCTTCAGATTTGGTATACAGAGAGCTCAGCCTACTTGTTACCATGGCAACACCATTAAACATCTTTTAGCTTTTATTAAAGACACAAGGAAGAAGGAAAAAGCAATTAAAGCTTTGGAAGGAATAAGTTTAATAAGGCTTTTATTTTAACAAACATCTAGTTATTCCACTGATCGATTTAGCTGAACACAGTTTTTGCGACTTTTTAGAGGCATTAACGAGGTAGACTGTTTCTTTTCGGGAAAAAGAGAGAAGTTAGTCAGCTGGGATGGGACAGCTTACTGTTGCCTGTTCTTTGAAGTCGATCCGGTTTCCTTAGAAGACAAACACAGGGCATTAGCACACACAAGAGAGAGAAAGAAGCAAAGAAGAAAATCCAGCTTCAGTCCTGGGTTGTTCATTTGATCGCAACTCACAGCTGGAGAAAAAAGGCCTATCTTCTCTTTT
>NC_133781.1:290132-307054 GCF_003597395.2 Chelonoidis abingdonii | reverse complement strand
ACTGACAGAAAACCCTGGCATCATGAACTTTTCCAGGGCAGCCCATGATGGGTCCAAAGCTTTGCCTCTGTGGTCCCCAAGGGCCTGCATACCCATGGAGTAGTACCTTTTGCAGTGTCTGTATTCCGGCTCCCTGAATACATACAATCATGGCCCCAGTGAAATGGGGAAACCCTATTCTCTCCAAGCCAGCACTTACTTTGGGGATATTGTTTAGGCCCCCACCTTTAGATAAACCACACACCTGACTGCCTCAAAAACCCCAGCCACCGCTTCACCGTGCAGTTGACTGTCCAACCCCAAACTGGTTAGCAATGGACCTGTAGGACTCTGGGGTGTAGCAACCTACTTTTGAACAGGAATGGCTTCCCTTGCGTATGTGTCGTGGTGCTGAAGGGTCCAGGCAAGCTGCTAAGGTGGCTTCGGAAATGTAGCTTTCTTCATGAGCAAGGTCTGGTCATACCAGGTCTGCATGACGATGGAGTCCTACCAGTCTGTGCTTGTGGCCCTGCTGCAGAAGCACTGGTCTACACAGGGGGCATTAGTGACTCTTTGGAGAGCCATTAGCAGCATCAGCCAGTTTGAGTCTGCCAGATCTGTATCACCCTCATCCTCCTCCAAGAGGTGCCTTCTTCTGAAGGTCAGAAAATGCCCCTGAAACATCCACTAGCGAATCATGGAAGCTCTGCCCATTGCCTGAAACAGGAGTGAAAGCACACACAAGACAACTGCTTCCAACACTGACTGTGATGGGTTGGATCACAGAAACCCCCCTGGGAACTGCTACCTGAGTGTCCAGACTACCTCTACCCCTGCTTTCCCTACCAGCTCGGGACTTCACTATCCTGTCTTGCCGAGCCAGACATTCCCTTCTGCTCCAACAAAGACCCAGGGTCTGAATTACTTGCCCAAAAGCTGCAGGTTTACTTGAAAGCAGCTAACAGAAGCGTCCTTGTCTTTAGTACTCAGATGCAAAACTCCCAATGGGGTCTAGACCCAAATAAATCCGTTTTACCCTGTATAAACCTTATGCAGGGGAAACTCATACATTGTTCACCCTCTATAACGCTGACAGAGAGATATGCACTGTTGTTTGCTCCCCCAGGTGTTAATACATAATCTGAGTTAAGTAATAAGTAAAAAGTGATTTTATTAAATACATAAAGTAGGATTTAAGTGGTTCCAAGTAGTAACAGATAGAACAAGGAAAAGTCACCAAGCAAATTAAAAAAAAATGCTCAAATCTTTGTCTAATCAAACTGAATACAGATAAGATCCTCACCAGTTGCAGAATGCTCCCTTTTACAGACTAATCTCCTTTTAGCCTGGGTCCAGCAATTGCTCACATCCCTTGCAGTCACTGTCCTTTGTTCCAGTTTCCTTCAAATATTCTGGGGCTGGAGAGGCTCTTTCTTTAGCCAGCTGAAGACCTGGCACAAACTGGTTTGACTTAGGGCTGCATAGTGGAGCGTAGATGCCTGAGCACTGGTGTGAGGCCTGAGTCAGGGAATTCTAAACCTAGTGTTAATATTCCGTGTGGACACTCAAGCCTAGGTTTAGACCCACTGAGCCTATGGGTTCAAGTCCCACAGACTCTAGGCTTACATTCCAGTATAGGCACACCCTTCCTACCGATTGCAAGATGACACACAGTACAACAAATGGGAACACCAGTACAATCTTCCCAGATATAAAGTTATGGAGCTTTTGGAAATCCAGGATATCAAGGAGACAGAAAATATTTGAACCAGCTAATTCCACCCACAGGGATCTGAGGCCAGTGCCAAGTAGAATGTGGCATTTTCCCAACTCAGAGAGAACAGAGAAATAGATGAAACACGTATCTGAAATCTCACATGTCAACCTGTGGAGTGTAGAGCGCAAGACATTCAGGTTTCCAATTAAGGCACTAGCAAGTATCAGCTTTAGCCACAAATGGGAATGTCATCAACCCAAGACATAGTATGTCCTCACATTCCCAAAAGCAGTGCCTATTGGCATGAGCTAGGGCCCTACGAGATGTAAACTTTCTTGTTCGTTAAGCCAGATAGGTTCCTTCACAGATCAGTGACTCCATCTGAATTCATTTGAGCAACATATATTAACGGATGATTTTTCTCAGGGCCTCCTTCACCTCTTTGTTTCGCAGGCTGTAGATGAGGGGGTTGAGCATGGGAGTCAGGACTGTGTAGAAGACAGAGAAGACTTTGTTCAGGGCTTTCAGTGTATTGGTTTTTGGTAGCAGATACACAGTCATTAGGGTCCCATAGAAAAGTGTAACCACAATGAGGTGAGAGGAGCAGGTGGAAAAGGCCTTTTTTGTCTCCCGGTGGTGGAAGGGATTCTCAGGATAGTAGCAATGATACAAACATAGGATGTCACAGTTAATAGAAATGGGCAAGGCGTGTTTATGGAGGCAAGACTATGAAACTAAACCATTGTGATCATGCTGATGTCACTGAGGAGAGCTTTAGCATTGGAGAAAAATCACAAAAGAAATGGTCATTTCATTGGGGCCACAGAATGTTAATTGCAACATAAACCACATCATTATTACACAAGTTAGAAATCCACTTATCCAAGACACCGCTGCTAGCTGGAGACAAAAACTGCCATTCATCAGGGCTGCATAACGCAGGGGGTTGCATATCGCTAAATACCGATCATAAGACATTGCTGCTAGGAGATAACATTCTGTAGTTGCCAGAGAACCAAAGCAATAAAACTGTGCAAAACAGCCACTGACAGAAATGGTTCTGTCTCCAGTCAGGAGACTGGCCAGTAACCTGGGCAGGATGGTTGAGATGTAGCAAGTCTCCAGGCAGGACAAATTCCCCAGGAAGTAGTACATGGGGGTGTGAAGGTGCTGATCAGTGACAACTAGTGCAATGATGAGGATGTTCCCAGACATGGTCACAATGTAGATCACCAGGAAAACCAGGAAGAGAAGGATCTGCAGTTCAGGAAGATTCCCGAATCCCAGGAGGATGAATTCTGTGATGATCGTTCGATTGTCCTCTTCTGCTTTCTCTATGAGGTACATCTAGGTACAAAAAAAAATACTAAAACTCAGAGACAAGACTTTCAAAGGCACAAACATCCCATCAGCTTAAGCAAGTGCAGAAGGACAGATATCCAGAGGCAGTTAGGAACCCAAAGTTGCAGATAGGTGCCTAGTGGGATTTTCAAAAGTACTTAGGCAACCAATGTGCCTTAAGGCCAGATTTTTAAAGTTATTTAGGTGCTGCAGCACACAGCATCACAATGTCCAAGCCTAAATCTTATTTTCCCAGATGTAGGCACTGAGGACTCTACAGTCTATTGAGAGCCAATGGGATTTAGACTCCTCCATGCTTAAATCCCTTTTGAAAATGGAATTTAGGCTCCTCAATCAGTTAGGCATTGTTGCAACAATGAGCACAGCAACCCCTAAATAGCTTTAAAAATCTGGTCCTGAGGGCTTTTCTGAATCAGGACCTTAATTCAAGCTATGCACAGCCACAGAGGATCTGCTGTTCCTCAGAGGATGACAGCCACTGGGAAGTTTTAGCCCACACTAAAAATGGTAAGGGGCTGTAAGAGAGAGTAAAGAAATGGCTTAAACAAGAATGATTTCACAGCCTTTCCTCACATGAATAAATCTATGAGCTCTAACTCTGACCTCCCAAACTGTTTTTTGCAATATTAACTTTTGCCAGAGATCCTCCCATTTTACAGCTGCCCAGGTGAGGTTAGAACCAGGAGCTGTAAATTCTGAGTAGTCAGACAGACAGAGCCTTTGTAGTTCAATTGTTTTCCCAGTAGCACACTGTATGGTCTAATGTCCTTTATCAGCCTTCACTCAGTGACTATTCACAAATACCCAGAACTATGGAAGTGTGTTGGTTACAAACCAAGTAAAATTGTAGTATCTGAGCACTTCACAGTCCTTAACGCAGTGGTCTCCAACGCGGTGCCTGCGGGCACCATGGCGCCAGCTGGGGCATTTATGTTCGCCCGCCTAGTGCTCAGCAGGGGAAAGAAGTCATGGCCCTGTGGATGCTGGGGACAGAGAACTTCAGGGCTGCGGGCGCTTCTTCTCTCTGTCCCCAGGAGGCGCAGGGCTGCGGCTTCTTCTAGCTCTGTGCCTGACAGAGACAGAGAACTCCAGGGCTGCGGGCGCCGGTGCTCTCTGTCCCCAGCAGGTGCAAGGCCGCGGGTTCTCTCCAGCTTCAAGAAGAGAAGCTGCTGCCCCGTGCCTGCCGGGCACAGAGAACTCCGGGGCCCGTCTAGTGTCCATCAGGGGAGAGATGCCACGGCCCCCTGCCAGGCACCTGCTTGCTCCACTGGTGCCTGGAGCCAATCCTGTATGTGAGTATTCTTCCTGCACTGATAATGCTGTTTTCTTGTGCTTTGCAATTTATTAATTGTTTAATATTTTCCTCCAAAATGAGTGATTCAAATAAGACACAACATATGTATTATTTCAACCCAGAGTGGGAAGTATATTAAATATGATGTTTTTCGTATTATTTAATGTACAAATACAAAATAAGCCTTGAAAAATTGTTGGTGCGCCTCCACACTCTTCTGAAAACATGAATGTGCTACTGGCCACCAAAAGGTTGGGGGCCACTGCCTTAATGTATTTATCCTCACAATGCCACAGTGAGACTGGAAAAGGTTTCTGTGCCCATTGTACAGATGGGGAACTGAGGCCCAGAGGGGTTCAGTTTGATAAGGTACTTAGTGTCTAAAAATGCAGATCAGTGCCCACTGGGATTTTACAATGTCCTTCATCAGCCTCAGTGCCTCACTCCCATTCAAGCAAAGGATATTAGATGCCTAACTTGCTTAGATGCTTTCAGCATTCCACTTGGTGCCCATCTAGATATTTGGTGCCTCAACACCTTTAAAAATCTGGCCTAAGCAATTCCCCAAAGGGCCCCAGGGAGCCTGCTGGAGAACAGAGAATTGACCTCACGTGTCCAACTTCCCAGGTTAGCCCCCTACCTAAAACCTTCCAGAGCTATAAGCTTGCCACTTGTTCAGTTTCCTGAATTACTCAGTGATCTCTAGTGAGTTCCAGGAGACAAATACACATGGTATAAAAAGAAAAGTGTTTCATGTCTGAGTGCTAAAGGTGTTGTCTGCTAGTTGATTGGGTCACTCTTGATTTGTAGGTGCACCTGATGGAGTTTCTCTGTCCATTCATTAGTCCTTAACCTCCCATGTCCATCTTGTTCATCTCCTCTTTCAGTGAAACTCCCTGAGTCTTTTTCTGAGGCTGAGGATATTCAAAGGGACCTAAAGAATTAGAAACTGTTGAAAAATTAAAGGGAGTTGGTCATCTAACTCCCCTGAAATTCCCCCCATTAAACTCTGCCCACCCATGCATCTGCTTTTCTACTCACCCTCTGCTTCGTTCCCAGCCCCATGCAGTAAATGGGGAAAAAAGAGATGCTCTCTCCTCTCTTCCCCCAGCTCTGAGTCAGCAGGTGCAGCTCAGGAGCCTGCATGTGAGCACCAGCATAGCAGGGTGTGAACATGCTCTCCTCATGCTAATGCCTGAGATACTGAGAGCAGGACCTTGACTAGCAGTGCAGCTGGGAAACTCCCTCTGCCCAGCGCCCTGCCTCGTGTACAAAGGGAATGCCCCAAGCAGACACATACAGACCCTTCTCCCTTTCCTCCCCTCCTTGGCACCCTGAGACACACTCTACCCCAGCCGCACTCTGCAGCCCAGTTGAAGAGTGAGAGTGTCTGGGCCTGGATTTTGTGCAGCATCCCGGATGCAACAGAACAGCTGGAACTCAGTGTTCCCAGCCACACTCTTCAGTGTAGGAGTTCAGCCCTGTTGGGGATGGAGGAGGATGAGACATATCAAGGGCAGAATAGGAGGTGAGGGAACAGGATATGCCCAGCTATGGTGTGGGCCTGAGAGACAGCTCCTGCTGTGCTCCTTCCCACTACTGCACCGTTTCCTCCCTATGTGAGATCCCTAGGATCTGACCACAGGCTTGTCTAAAGGGAGAGTTAGACCATGGGAAGCTGGGGTGTGAATCTGCAGAGCACTAGCCTGCCTCGTACTAACACGCTGTGTGGACCCGGCTCCAGTGCACTAAACATTCCCTGGTGCGTGTTGACCTACCCCCATTTCAAACAGCACTAGGGCAAAATCCACTAGGGGACTTTTAGTGTGTGATAGCTGGATCCATGCGGCCCCTTACTGCACAGCAACCTACCGCAGTGTAGATTTCCATCCCAGCTTGTCACGCACTGACTCCCTGTGTGGAAAAACCCCAGGAAGGTTCACATTTACCTTTAATCCTCAGCAAGAAGCAGCGACCTCTGTGTCGATGCTGAGTGGGTGTGGGGATCTGGTTTCCACTTCCATGCTGCTCCCCTCTGTCTCCTGTTCTCAGCGTTTGTCTACAGGGTGAGGTTGTGTACTCAAGAGCAATGGGATTTCTAAAGGCACCAAAGTCTGGCACGCGAACTGGCTCGTGTAGACTCTTGCTGGTGCCCACTGAAAGTTCCTTTGTGCCCAACACATTGAGGCACTTTAGAATTAACACCCCATAATTGTGCACCATCACCCCGCATGGACAAGCCCTTATTTGCTCAGCCAAGACACCTACCTTCCACTGCTGCACTGAGCCGGCTCTTGACTTCTTGCTTGATACACACACCCATTTATATTACAAGGGGCCTCCATGCCTCCTGCTCTGGAGCCTTCTAGAGTTTATAGGGGAAAGCAGCCTCACGTTGGCTCAGGCAGATCTTGGGATCTCCACTGAGGCTGCTGCTAATGATCCCTGCTTTGAAAGTGCCCTCAGGAGGGAATTGAATGCTATGGTGCTTGTTAAGCCCGTGTAAACATCATGGCCATTGACTACTGAGGTCTGGTCTCTACTACAGAGTTAGGCTGACGCAAGGCATCTTACGTCGACCTAACTATGGAAGCATTTAAACTTAAATTTCACTCCTGCTGATATAACTGTCCCACTATGTTGACTTAATAAACCCACCTCCACGAGCGGCGTAGAGTCAAGGTTGATGTAGTTAATGTCAATGTAGACACTGCGTTGCTTATGTCGAATGTTATTGGTGTTCAGGAGCTTTCCCACAATGCCCCACACTGTCAGTGCAATCGGCACGAGTGTTCCTAGTGAGGTCACACACCGCCGACACAAGGAGCAAAATGCAGATAGGCATGAACAATGTAATTACTGTGGTGACTGTCCGCCGGCGTAAGTTAGGTCGACTTAATTTTGTAGTGTAGGTATGGCCTGAGTTAGAGAAGAACGAGTTCCTTAGGATTTGGCCCATAGAAGTTATTCTTTGCTGACTGTCTGGGCTGGCTTGCCCATTCCCGGGTGAGTTAACAGGTGTGTTGTATGTAAGACCTGGGAAGTAATTGTTCAGCTCTACTCGGCACTGGTGAGGCCTCAGCTGGAGTAGTATGTCTAGTTCCGGGCACCGCACTTTAAGAGAGATGGGGAAAAAATTAGACACAGTACAGAGGAGAGCAATAAAAATGGTAACGAGATTTAGAAAACCTGACCTGTTAGGAAAAGTAGAAAGAATTGGGCGAGTTTAGTCTGGAGAAGAGAAGAGTGAGGGGGGACGTGGTAACAGTCTTCAGAGACGTACCAAGTAGTTAGAAAGAGGATGATGATCCATTGTTCTCCACATGCACCGAGGGTAGGACAAGAAGGAAATATAACAAAACATGCAGAAGAGTGGGAAGGAGCACTGTGGAATCACAGAGCAACTGTCTGGCCCAGTGGAGAAACCACTAGACTGGGATTATTCCCAGCTCTGCAACTGGCCTGTTGGATGACCATGTGCCTCAGTGTCCCATCTGTAAAATGGGGATAAGGATCTCAAGCTCTTGGAGATGTGTTGATGGAAAGTACAATATAAAAATTAGGTCCTTTGATTATTACCGAGCCCCAGTTGCACATCCACTGCAAACCTAGTTGAAAACGACAGTTTTCTAAACGGCTAGTAACTCCCACCAACAAATATTCCTCCATTTAAAAAACCAGGAAATAAAATGTCACAAAAACCCTTTGTTAATGCAAAGTTAAGGTGTCCGGTGATAGTTCAGGCCCTTCCCAAAGGCTGAGTTCAGCAAAACTCTGACTTCTGAGAACACGGAAATAGAGAGAAAAGAAAAATGCCCACACAACCTGTAGCAAAGAGATTGTGTCAACACAAATCATTCACATCATTTATTTTATTTAGATAGCCATTAATCTGTTTTGGGTCTGACGCACTGGGTCTTAGGGAATGTCTACACTGCAATGTTAGCCCAAACTCAGGCTTAAGGATTTCAATCTGACATACGCACATTCAACCACCCACCGTTCTACACCTTTTGAGAAGATAATTAAGCCTCCTTTTGACATGGCCTCTGATCAGGATATGGTTTCATATAGCCTGGCAAAAGAAGGCACATGGGATCCCCTAGAATAACCATGGGAACAGTAATTACATTTATGACATTGTCATTTGGAATAGTGTTCTGGCCTGTCCATGAAGGTAGATGCCTGACTGACAGAAAACCCTGGCATCATGAACTTTTCCAGGACAGGCCACTTTGGCACCCATAACTTTGCCTTTGTGGTCACCAAGGGCCTGCATACCGATGGAATAGTACCTTTTGCAGTGTCTGTACTCCGGCTCCTTGTCTACATACAATCATGGTCCCAGTGCAAATTCTGGTCATCCCAAGTCTGCATGACGATGGGGTACCACCAGTCTCTGCTTGTGGCCCTGCTGCAGAAACACCGGTCCCAACAGGGGGCTCGAAACAGCCAGTAACTTCCACCACAAATTGCTCCTTCTTTTAAAAAAATAGAAACAAAATGTTAAAAAATAAAAATTTAATGTTATTAGGTGCCAGTTTAGTCGGCCCTTCCTGAAGGCTGATTGGGAAAAAATTCTGACTTCTGAGAAGCAAGAAATTGCACGAGGATAAATCCCCACACGTCTAACTCTGCCCTATTGTGCAATACTGTAAAAAACCCACACCACACATTCCCCACTCGCCTTGTCTGCATTGGACACTCTTCCGCCCTGGCCCTATGTCAACACTTGACCTACTCCCCCGACACAGATACACATTGTAAAGTGTAATGCCACTTCACACCTTTTCCAGCCCTGAGTTGCATGAAGACGGGGAGTGTATGTCACATTAAAAGCAGCAAAAGTCCTGTGGCTCTTAGTAGACTAACGACGTATCGAGCTAACTCGGTGGGTGAATACCCACTTTTGTCAGGATGTGGCGCACAGCTTTCCAAGGACCACCTGGCTCACTCAGTGCCATCCAGATGCCAGGAAGAAGGCTGCTCCGCCCGATGGATGTTGAAGAGCACAGACCATCAGGGCAGACTGTCAGAAGCAAGGCACAACCACCCCATTGACTGTGAGGTCTAGACTTGGATTCACCAACCAAGATCAAGTGGTCCCCCTCAACACTACAACGCCCTAACTGGAAGTCACGAGACAGTCCCGCTTGGCCTCCAGGTCTGTTTGCCACCAGTAAGCTTGCTATTCTGATACATGTACCTTACAACAAAATCACTAATAATATCAGGCTGACGCCGGCCTGCAGGCACAGACTGCCTTCCACTCTAGGGGATGGAAGTGTGTGCCGCACAATTTCCGGCATGCAGAACTCACAGGGACATACAATAAAAAAAGATGGCAATTCTGAACAAAAATACCTTTCTCAGGATGGTGATTAGACTGTAGTCATCAAAGAGGCTGGACATTGTATGGCTAACAGATTAACAGAGTTATCCTGACAATGAAACTCCATTACTCTATCAAGCAGGTGTTTTTCTTCAGGAACCAGCAAAGATACACACTCCACACTCTTCAGCTATTCTACTGCAAAAACAGATGACCCCTGGTTAGATGCTGAGGGATTAGGGTTCACACCCTCCCCACACAATTGGTATCTCCATTCAGGGAGAGACAGCGTATGGGTATCCCTTTTGGCCCGAGTGGTAGTCCAGTTTGGAGCCGTAGGAGCCCAGTTGAAGTAGAATGATGGAGTCTGTAGTTCTTTGATCCAATCTCTTTATTGACAGGAATGTACGAAGTCCGCTTATTCTAATGCTGAGGAATCAAGACAAAGGAGCGCTTCTTGCTTTACCCCCAAGTCTCATTTGCCATCTCATTGCGACCCAAACTCTCATTTCTGGCCACGATTGCATGCTACTGCTTGCTTTCCTTGCTTGGTCCTCAGGGTCTCTCTCTCTTCTGTGTGTTTCTCTTCTCTCTCCTCTCTAACACGCCACCATGCCCGCCACACTCTTCTGCCCACTCAGTCCAAATTCTTGGCAGTTCACACACCATTGCTTAGGGAGGGGGTCTGGTTAATTCATCCTGAATTATTGTGAATAGGAAGGATGTCAACACATCAATTAGAAAATTTTTTAACAACCATAAAGTATAGGTCAGGTCATAATGACATCCCTCACCTCAGAGCTCAGCTAGGTCACCGCAGGCTTGACCCACCCTACAACGTCCGCAGCTATTCTGTACAACTAGCACAAGCCTGCTGCACGAGTCGCCTCTCCAGTGAAGGTTCACCTTCAGCTGCCTGGAGCAACCTTACATGCTCACTCTGTCCTGCCTTCAGTTATCTCCCTGTGTCATTAATTTGTCAGAGGCCTAGGATTAAGTATATTCATGGAGAATTTATCGAAAGCACTAAAGACTTTCAGAGCATGAGTTCCTTTCAGAAGACCTAAGGAGCTGGATCTGTGCCTGTGTATTGGAAATCATGATTTCTCTAGGTCAGCTAGCACTTTTTGGAACTTTACCCATTCTCCGGATGAGCTGCCGATGAGTATGCATTCCTCCACCCCACTTGCGGTTTCTTATTGACATCGATTTTGTGATTGGCTTGCTTGGAATGGTGGTTCAACACATCATTCATCTTATTTTATTTTGATGGCCCTAAATCTGTGTAGTCTGAGCACTGGTCTTGGTCCTACAATGCAATGTACGCCCAAACTTCAACAGGCTTGAGGATCAATCTGACAAACGCACATTCAACACCCATTCATCTGCAGGGAATAATTAAGCCTCTTTTGCCAAAGCTTCTGTGTCAGGTCTGTTTCATAAGCCCAGCAAAAGGGGAACATGGGCTCCTCTACGAATAACCATGGAATATGATTTCCACTTTATACATTGTCATTTTGGATAGGTTCCAGGTGTCATTAATATAGACGCCTGACTTGCAGAAACCCTGGCCTCATGAACTTCCAGGGCAGCCCATGTTGGCCATAACTTGCGCCTCTTTGGTCCCAAGGGCCTGCATACCACGGACATAGTCTTTGCAGCGTCGGTACTCCGGCTCTTGAGCACCTTAACAATCTGGACCCAGTGCAGTGGGGAAACCATTCTCTCAGCAGACACTATCTGGGGATATTGTTTAGGGCCCCTACGTTTGGCTTAAACACACACCTGACTGCCTAAACACCATCAGTCACTGCTTCACCTTCCGTTACTGTCCAACCCCAATTGGTAGAATGGAACCTGAGACTCTGTGTATAGCAATCTACCGTTTGACCAGGAATGGCTTCCCTGGTAATGTGTCTGTGTGCTGAAGGTCCGGCAATCTGCTAAAAGGCTCCAGAATGATCTTTTCATGAGCAAAAGTCTGGTATACTAGCTCTGCAGTGACAATGGGGATCCACCAGTCTTGTGCTGTGTCGCTTGCAGAGAGCACGTCTAAACGGGAACTTCGTGACTCTCCCAGAGAGCCTGCAGCGACACCCGTTTGAGGTCTTCAGGTCTGGTATCACCTTCCTTCCTCACCAGTGTGCTTCTTTGAAGTCAGAAATGCCCTTCGCAAATGAGTCACCAGTGCCTCATGGAAGCTCTGCCCATTGCCTGAAATACGAGCGAACACACGCAAACAAGTGCTTCAACGTGACTGTGATGGAGTTGAACAGATCCCTGGACTGCGCCCCTGAGTTCCAGGTAGTTCTACCGCTTTCCCTGACCAATCGGCTCGCATACCTGTCTTGCGCGAGCCTTTCATTCCTGCTCCACTCCCAGCCAAGACCCGAGGCTTGAATTATTGCCCAAGCTGCCAGTTTACTTGAAACAGAGCTACGTAATGTCTTGTCTTTGACTACAGTAGATGAAACTCCAATGGGTTTAGATCAAATTAAATCTCATTATCTTGTTGTACCTATGCAGTAAACCTCATACAAATATGAATAAAATATACACCTCTAAACATGACAGAAGAATATGACACAGTTTTTGCTCCCCCAGGTATTAATAAATATCTAGGATTAATAGGTAAAGTGATTTTATTAAATAACAAAGTAGATTAAAGTGTTCCAGTAGACAGAAGAACAAAGAAATTACCAAGAAATAAAATGAAAATGTCCAATTCTATGTTCTAATTCAACGATCAGATAGATCCTCCCAGTTCCAGAATGCTCCCTTTACCAGATAATTCTCTTTTTAGCCTTAGCCCCGCAAGTCACTCACATCCTTGCAGTCACTGTCTTTTGTTCCAGTTTCTTTCAAAGATACGCTGGGGATGGAGAGCTCTCTTTCGCCAGCTGAAACTCGGCATCAGGGTTTGACTTAGATCTGCATAGTGGAGCCTAGTGCTCTCACTGGTGTGAGTCTGGGTCTAGAAATTCTAAATCTAGTGTTAATATTCAGTTTGGACACTCAGCCTAGGTTAACTCACTAGCCTACGGATCAAGTCCCACACACCCTAGGCTTACATTGACTATAGGCCACGCTTACACCCCTCTACCTTGCAAGTGACACATAAGTAAACAAAGGGAAGACCGTACACCTTCCCAGATTAAAGTGTAAGGGCTTTTGGATCCAGGCGTCAAGGAGAGAGAAAATATTTAACCAGATATTCCACCACAGGGATCTGAGCCCGGGGTATTTGCGAGGTGAGAATGTGCATTTTCCCAACTAGGGATGGAAATAGAAGGAAACAGTCTTGATCTCAATGCACCTTGTGGAGTGTAGGTGCAGCAGTCAGGTTTCCAATTACGCAGAGCAGTATTCAGCTTTAGCCAGGAAGGAATGTCATCAACCAAGACACAGTATGTCTCACATTCCGAAAGCAGTGCCTATTGGCATGACTGGGCCTTACTAACATAAACTTCTTGCTCGTCTAACAGATAGATTCCTCACAGATTAGTGACTCATCTAATGTGATTGAGCAACATCATTACCGATGGACTCTTTTCGGGCACTCCTTCACCTCTTTGTTTCGCAGGCTGTAGAGGAGGGATTTGAGCTGGGATCAGACTGGTCGAAGACAAAGAACAACTGTTCAAGCTTTCGTTAGTGTTGGTTTGGTAGCAGTACACAAGTCATTAGGGTCCATAGAAAACTAACCCAATGACGGAGAAAAGCAGGGCGAAAAGCCTTTGCCTCCTGGTAGTGGAAGGTTCTCAGGATCGTCAGCAATGAAAACATTAGATTCACAGTGAATAGGAATGGGCAATGGCAGTCTAGCGAGGTGAGTATGAAAACAACCAGTGTATCATGCGTCGGTGTCACTGCAGGAGAGTTTTCGCATTGGAGACATCACAAAGAAAGCGTCATTTCATTGGGCACAGGTGGTAATTGCAACAATAAACACATGGTTATACACAAGTTAGAAATCACTATCCAGACCCCGACTGCAAGCTGGAGGCACAACTGCGTCATCAGATTGCATACGCAGGGGTATTGCATATACTAATCCGTTCAGACTCGTGTAGGAGCAACATCTGTATTGCAGAGAACCACCAAACAATGTGCGAAACAGCACTGCAGAATGTGCTATTCTCGTCAGAGACTGCCGTATCTGCGCAGGCTGTGGATGTGTGCAGGTCTCCACACGGACAGTTCCCCAGGAAGTAGTCATGGGGTGTGAAGGTGCTGTAGCACTAGCACTTGATGCGGATGTTCCCGACTGCACAATGTTACCCAGACGGAGAAAGTGGAAGTTCAGGGAGTTCTATCCCAATCGGATGGATTCTGTGTGATCGGTTTCTATTGTCCCTTCTGCTTTCTCTATGAGGTGCATCTAGGTACAAAGAAAAATACTAAAACTCAGAGACGAGACTTTCAAAGGCACAAACACCCCATCAGCTTAAGCAAGTGCAGAAGGACAGATATCCAGAGGCAGTTAGGCATCCAAAGTTGCAGATAGGTGCCTAGTGGGATTTTCAAAAGTACTTAGGCAACCAATGTGCCTTAAGGTCAGATTTTTAAAGCTATTTAGGTGCTGCAGCACTCAGCATCACAATGCCAAAGCCTAAATCTGATTTTCCCAGATTTAAGCACTGAGGAGTATACATTCTATTGAGAGCCAATGGGATTTAGACTCCTCCATGCCTAAATCCCTTTTGAAAATGGAATTTAGGCTCCTCAATCAATTGGGAGTTGTTGTAACACAGAGCTCAGCATCCCCTAAATAGCTTTAAAAATCTGGTCCTGAGGGCTTTGCTGAATCAGGATCTTAATTCAAGCTATGCAGAGCCACAAAGGATCTGCTGTTCCTCAAAGGACGATAGCCACTGGGAAGTTTTAGCCCACTCTAAAAATGGTCAGGGGCGGTAAGAGAGAGTAAAGAAATGGCTTTAACAAGAACGATCTCACAGCTTTCCTCACATGAATAAATCTAAGGTCTAATTCTGATCTCCCAAACTGTTTTTTGCAATATTAAATTCTGCCAGAGATCCTCCCATTTTACAGCTGCCCAGGTGAGGTCAGAACCAGGAGCTGTAAATTCTGAGTAGACAGACAGACAGATAGATAGAGCCTTTGTAGTTCAGTTGTTTTCCTAGTAGTGCACTGCATGGTCTAAGGTCCTTAATAAGCCTTCACTCAGTGACTATTCCCAAATACCCAGAACAATAGAAATGTGCTGGTTACAGACCGAGCAACATCGTAGTATTGGAGCACCTCACAGTCCTTAATGTATTTATCCTCACAAGGCCACAGTGAGACTGGAAAAGGTTTCTGTGCCCATTGTACAGATGGAGAACTGAGGCCCAGAGGGACAGTTTGATAAGATACTTAGTGCCTAAAAATGCAGAGCAGTGCCCAGTGGGATTTTACAAAGTCCTTCATCGGCCTCACTGCCTAACTTCAATTCAAGCCAAAGGATATTAGATGCATAACCTGCTGAGATGCTTTTCAGCATTCTACTTGGTGCCCAGCTACATCATTTGGTGCCTCAAGACCTTTAAAATCTGGCCTAAGCAATTCCCCCAAGGGCCCCAGGGAGCCTGCTGGAGAACAGAGAATTGACCCCACGTGTCCAACTTCCCAGGTTAGCCCCCTACCCAAAACCATCCAGAGCTATAGCTTGCCCCATTGTTCAGTTTCCTAATTACTCAATGATCTCTAGTGAGTTCCAGGAGACAAATACACATTGTATAAAAAGAAAATTGTTTCATGTCTGAGTGCTAAAGGTGTTGTCTGCTAGTTGACTGGGTCACTCTTGATTTGTAGGTGCACCTGATGGAGTTTCTCTGTCCCATTTATTAGTCCTTAACCTCTCACATGTCCCATCTTGTTCATCTCCTCTTTCAGTGAAACTCCCTGATTCTTTTCTGAGGCTGGGATATTCAAAGGGACCTAAAGAAATTAGAAACTGTTGAAAAATTAAGGGGAGTTGGTCATCTAACTCCCCTGAAATTCCCAGCCCCATTAAACTCTGCCCATCCATGCATTTGCTTCTCTTCTCACCCTCTGCTCCATTCCCAGTCCCATGAAGGAAATGGGAAAAGAAGAGACGCTCTCTCCTCTCTTCCCCCAGCTCTGGGACAGCAGGTGCAGCTCAGGAGCCTGCATGTGAGCAGCAGCAGAGCAGTGCGTGAGCATACTCTCCTCATGCTAATGCCTGAGACACTGAGAGCAGGACCTTGACTAGTAGTGCAGCTGGGAAACTCCCTCTGCCCAGTGTCCTGCCCCATGCACAAAGGGAATGCCCCAAACAGGTTCATACAGACTTCTCTCCCTTTCCTCCTCTCCTTGGCACCCTGAGACACCCTTTACCCCAGCTGCACTCTGCTGCCCAGTTGAAGAGTGAGAGTGTCTGGGCCTGGATTTTGTGTAGCATCCCAGTTGCAACAGAACAGCTGGAACTCAATGCTCCCAGCCATGCTCCGCAGTGTCGCAGTTCAGCCCTGTTGAGACGGGAAAGGAGGAATGAGACAAATAAGGGCAGAATAGGAAGTATGAGGGAGCAGGATATGCATAGCTATGGTGTGCACCTGAGAGACAGCTCCTCCTGTGTCCTTCCCACTACTGCACTGTTTCCACCCTATGTGCGATCCCCAGGATCTGACCAAGGGCTTCTCTAAAGGGAGAGTTAGATCATGGGATGCTGGGTTGTGACTCTCCAGAGCACTAGCCTGCCACGTACTAACACTCTTTTGACCCTGCTTCAGTGCACTAAACATTCCCTGGTGCGTATTGACCTACCTCCATTTCAATCAGCACTAGGGCAAAATCCACTAGGGGACTTTTAGTGTGTGATAGCAGGGTCTGCATGGCCCCTTACTGCACAGCAACCTACCGCACTGTAGATTTCCACTCCAGCTTGCCATACACTGACTCCCTGTGTGGACAAACCCCAGAAAGGTTCAGATTTACCACCGCCCCATATGGACAAGCCCTTATTCGCTCTGCAAAGACACCTACCTTCCACTGCTGCACTGGGCCAGCTCTTAGTTTCTTGACTGATGCGCACACCCGTGTATACTACAAGGGACCTCCATGCCTCCTGCTTTGGAGCCTTCAAGGGTTTATAGGGGAAAGCAGCCTCACACTGGCTCAGGCAGCTCTTGGGATCTCCACTGAGGCTGCTGCTAATGATCCCTGCTTTGAAAGTGCCCTCAGGAGGGAATTCAATGCTATGGTGCTTGTTAAGA
>NC_133781.1:275092-290032 GCF_003597395.2 Chelonoidis abingdonii | reverse complement strand
AAATTTAAGGTAGCGTTATCAGGGTAAGGGTTATTAATTAGGATAAAGGACTGGGGTTAGGGCTAAAAATAGCAGTTAAGGTTAGAGTTAGGAAAAAGGTAAAGGTAAAGAGTAGGGGTCAAGATAAGGGTTATTGATTAGGTATTATAGAAAAATTAAGGGTTAGGGTAAGGGTTAGCATTATGTGTTAGGATTTGGTTTCAGAGTTACAGTCAGTTACTTAGTCTAGCCTGAACTCCCACAAATTTTTTGCCTGAAATTGTATTCACAATTAATCCCGAGTTTCCTCACACTGTGTTTGAAACTGGCTATGATCAGTGCTATGGGTCAGGGTTAACTCTGTAGCGTTCTCCCAGCTCACGCAAATGTCCTGCCACAATTCTAATTACAATTCGTCCTGAAGCTCTTCTCACCCTCAGTATATAGGACACCGTGTTCCTCAACACCTCCTTGACCATCTGGTTCCTCAGGGTGTAGATGAAAGGGTTCAACAAGTGGGTGACAATGGCAGTCTGTAGAGTCACCACCTTCTTGGGGCCAAAGGAGAACCCTTTGTTGGGCACCACATAGATGAAGATGGCACTGCCGTAGAAGATGGAGGTCACTGTGATATGGGAGGCACAGGTGGAGGTCTTTTTCCCATCTGTGGTGGATGGCAATGTGGAGGATAGTGGTAATGATGTATAGGTAAGACACCACAGTGAGAATCAGCAAGCTCAGCAGTACCACGGCGGAAAGGGAAAACTCTATAGGCTCTAGCAAGTGTGAGCACAGAAGACCTTGATCAATGGCTCAGTGTCACAGAAGTCGTGATCAATGACGCGAGGGCCACAGAAGGGCAGCTGGGAGATGATGATGATGGGGGAGAGGACAGAAAAACACCAAGACACCACCAGCAGCTGAACAGACATCCGTGGGCTCGTGATGGTGGAGTAGCGCAGTGGGGTGCAGATGGCCACGTAGCAGTCCACTGACATGACGGTCAAGAGGATAAATTCAGTGGTGCCGAAAAAGAAGTAGAAGTAGCACTGGGCAATGCAGCCAGAGACTGAGATGGTCTTTTGCTGCAAAAGGAAGTCTCTCATCATCTTTGGGGCAATGGATGTTGCAACCATGATGTCAAGGAAGGAGAGGTTGGAGAGGAAATAGTATATGGGACTATGGAGGTGGTGGTCAGCCCAGGTGTGTGTGATGATGACCACATTCCCAGTGATTGTCACTATGAAGATTTGGTAATTTACAGCAGTAACATGAAGAAGACGATCTCCAACTCCCAGATCACAGAAAAATCCAACAGGATGAACTCATTGACCTTGGTGCTATGGTTGCCCATCAGCATGTCAGATCTGTTGTTTCAACTAGACTGGGAAGAAAATGAATTCAAATTCAGTACTGTCAAAAATTAAATAGGCTAATATTTCACCTATTTCATCCACATGTTTCACAGTACTACAAAGAAAGAAAATGAATGAAGCTTGTCAACTGTAGATAAAAGCGAGAGGATGAGAAAGAGGGAGTTATGCTTAGGGGGAAATCCGACATCTTTCTGGAAGGCTACTACTTAAACTGCATCAAGTTAGACTGGAGGCATAATCTTAAAATGTAAACCGAAGAAGAGTGAACATGCAAATCAGAATTCAGTTACCATAATGCCTAGAGAGCCAAGATTGTTGCATTTCCTCCAGATGACATCCCTTTGTGGAAATGTTGATGTAGACTCACCTTGATGTCAGAATGAATGAACTAGAACACTCGGAGGCTTACCTGAAACCAAAGACTTGATAAAAAGCTGTTCAGGGGATAATTCTACTCTGGGAAATGATGGGAGTTTGTTAGGATAGACAAGACCTAGTCAGAGAAGGTATTGGTTTTAACAGTTGTCCAAGATTCACTTTTAAGAAGGTGACAATTATACAGGTATATTCATGCAGGCAGCACCATTGAGATGAGAAATCATCAACCTCCTAGAAGAGGTGCTGAAGTGTAGGGAGTTTCGCACATTCAATCCCCTCTCCAGGTGTCAGTCAAAGGCATGGACAGAGATGTCCTGTGCCAGTGTGGTCTGTCACCAAAGGGCTGCGGCAACTGAACACAAGACAGGAATCCTTAAGACCAAGAAAGAATGGAGAGTTCGGGAAGGAGAGCAGGTGAAAGAACCATTAATATATTGTGGTCATTGTGATAACCAAGTGTAACTATACACAGCCCTCTAAATAAAAGGAATGGTCATTACACCATGATATCTATCTATCTTTCTATCTATCTATCAGAATCTCAGCCACAAATACTTGTGCTTCAGGGTATGAAATAACCCCTACCTGAAGGAAGTAAGGGAGATATATACACTATGGAAGGTTACTCCATAATCTCCAGGTTCAGGGTTTCTTGCACTTTCTTCTGAAGCAGCTGATGCTGTCCACTGATAGAGACAGGAAACTGGGCTATGCGGAACTATGGCCTCTTCCAGGCTGGCAATTCTTATGTTCCTACAGATATGAGAATAGCGCTCCACATACTTTGCAATATTAGCAGGGTGGTGTTGGATATTTTTGATGGTTTCCTTGTGATAGATAGGTAGATAGATAGATAGATAGATAGATAGATAGATAGATAGATAGATAGATAGATAGATAGGCAGGCTAGGAAAGAGAGAGAGAGAAACAGGATAGAAACAGAGGGAGAGATCTACTCAGCATTAGTGTATCTCTTACACAAAAACTCTGCTTCCATTGCCAGGAACTAACGGATATTGAGCTTGTGTGATCAAGTCAGTGCTTGCAAGTAAAAACACCCACAATCCCTACAGATGAATATATCACAGACAGATTCTCAGAGGACTAAATGTAGAAAAATCATCAAAAAGCAGAATAAAATGGAATGTTCTTGTTATTATTGGATTGTCTTTATTCAGAAACTTCTTTTTACATTTCTACATCTTCTATTTCAGGATCACAAAGTGATTAAAAATGATTAGTGAATGTATTCAATTCTATTATGGGTTGGAACTGAAGGGCATTGGCAAATGTGCAGGGTAAGCCCAGAACTGGGACTGTAGTGGACTCTGGGTTGGTATGCGGGGACATTGGTAGAGCTGGGAGTGGGGGCTGCAGGTCAACATTAAGGGGCATTGACTAAACTAAAGTTTTCTACAAATTATGCTTTTGATGATCCTTGTCGGCCTTTTATATTTGACCTTTCTTTAACTTTCTCTCTCCTGAAACTTTTTTCTTTTAATTTTAATTTGAATAAAGGATTGTTTAAAAGGTCCAAATTAATCCTTGATGTAGCTCTGCTGAAGTCATTCATGAGAGATGATTTCAAGAACTGGAATACACTAAAAGCTATTTAGTGTCCTGGTTGGATTTTCAAGGGCAACTAAGTGTTCAACTCCCATTGATTTAAATGGGCTTCAGGTACCTAGTTGCTTTTCAAAAATTACACTAGGTGTCTAAACATTTTAAAAATGTGACTTATGAGATTCATTCATAGTTTCAAAAATGTCTTGGGTTCTTTTTCACAGATTCCAAGGCCAGAAGGGACCATTGTGATCATCTAGTCTGACCTCCTGTATAACAGAGGCCATAGAACTTCCCCAACATAATTCCTGGAGCTGATCTTTTGGAAAAACACCCAGTCTTGATTTAAAAATTGTCTGTCATGGACAATCCACTATGAACCTTGGTAATTGTTCTAATGGTTAACTACTTTTGCTGTTAAAAATTTAAGCCTTCTTTTCAGTCTGAATTTGTCTAGCTTCAACTTCTAGCCATTGAATCATTAAAGATCTTTCTCTGCTACATGTACCATATAGTTACTTATAAATTGTAATCAAGTCACCCCTTAACCATCTCTTGGTTAAGTTAAATAGATAGAGCTCTTTGAGTCTATCACTATAAGGCAGGAGTGGGAAAAATTTTTTGGCCCAAGGGCCACATTGGGGTTGCAAAACTCTTGGAGGGCCAGGTAGAGAAGGCTGTGCCTCCCCAAACAGCCTGCCTTCTGCCCCATAATGACCCCTCCCATTTCCCACCCCTTGACTGCCCCACTCAGAACTCTCATCCATCCAAACCCCTCGTCCCTTAACTGCCTCCTCCTGGGACTCCTCACCCCTAATCACTCCAGAACCTCACCCCCTATCCAACCCGCTCGCTTCCAGTCTCCTGACTCCTCTGACCCCAATCCACACCCTCACCCCCTGACAGGGCCCACGTGACTCCCACACTTATCCAACCCCCGCATCTCCTGACCACCCACCAGAACCTCCACCCGATCCAACTGCACCCTTCTCCCAGTCCCCTGACTGCCCCCTGGAACCCCCACCACTTATCCAACCCCCCGGACCCAGCTCCCTTACCATGCTGCTCAGAGCAGCTTGTCTGGCAGCTGCGCCACCCGGCCGGAGCCAGACATGCTGAGATGCTGCTTGGCAGGAGCATGCAATCCAGCCACCCAGAATGCTGCCTGAGTGGCAGCGTGGCTGCAGGGGAGGGGAAACAGCGTGAGGGGGGGCAGGGGCTAGCCTTCCTGGCCGGGAGCTCAAGGGCAGGATGGTCCATAGGCCGGATGTGGTCAGTGGGCCGTAGTTTGCCCACCTCTGCTCTAAGGCATGTTTTTCTCATCCTTTAATCATTCTCATGGCTCTTCTCTGAACCTTCTCCAATTTAGCAACATTCTTCTTGAATTGTGGGCACAATTCGAATATTGGTATGAGGCTGCAGAAGGTGTTAAAGCAATGGCTAAAAACTGTTAGGGTTTTTTTGAAAACCACCACCAACTCCCTTTGAATATCATTGGGATCTATGTAACACACTCCCTTATGTTCCTTAGAAAATGCATCCTCATTTTCACATAGGGCATTGAACAGGCCAATACTTCTTTACTAGAGCTGGATGGAGAATGGAGTTTCCATCCCATAGGAAATTCTGATATTTCAACTGTTGTGTTTTGCCCTGAATCAGGATGAAAAGATCAAAATAGCAAAGTTTTTTGCTGAAAGAGAGGTTAAAAATAATTAAATTCAGAGACGTCAAAACCAAAGTGACTGATGCCCCTCGACAAGACACAGATGTTTGAGGGGTCTGTTCCAAAACCTTTGGAACTTTTGTGATTTTTAAAAGATTCAGCTGTTGCTGCAATGCATACTGCAGCCTCATACCAACATAGGAATTGTTACAAAGACCTAGATCGAGGGTCCATGCAGCTCAGTATCCTCTCTCTGACAGTGACCAGTGTCACATGCTTCAGGGATAGGTGTTAAAATCATATCGGGCGGATCTGGGATACTCTTACTCACATGAATAATGGATAATGGTGGATAATCAGCTGAACATGAATTCCTAGTGTGACGCTGCGGCGAAAAGAGCTAATGTGATCCAGGGATTCATAGAAAGGAAAATCTTGAGTAGGAGAATAGAGGTTATTTTACCTCTGTATTTGGTGCTGATGCAACTGAAGTTGGAATACAGTTTCCAGTTCTGGAGCCCAGAATTCAAGACAAATGCTGCTAAGTTGGAGAGGATTCAGAGAATAGTCACAAGAATGATTTAAAATGACTACGGGAGAAAAAAGCCTTATAGTGATAGACTCAAGGAGTTCAATCTATTTAGTTTAACAAAAAGAAGGTTAAGGGCTGACTTGATCACAGTCTATAAGTAGCTACATGGGAAACAAATATTTAATAATGGGCTCTTCAATCTACAGGAGGAAGGTATAACATGGTCAAATGGCTGGAATTTGAAGCTAGACAAATTCAGACTGGAAATAAGATATAAATTCTTAACGGGGAGAGTAATTAACCATTGGAACAATTTACCAGGGGTCATGGTGGATTCTCCATCACTGACCATTTTTAATCAAGATTAAATATTTTTCTAAAAGATCTGGTTTAGGAATTATTGTGGGGAAGTGCTACGACCTGTGTTAAACAGGAGGTACGACAAGATTATTACAATGGTCCTTTTAGAATCTATGAATCTATGATGAAGAGATCATTCTGACTAGTAATATTGAGACACTGAGTATTTGGGATTTGCAATGGAGCCTAAGAGTTGGACCAGATATTTAATGCTATTTAGGCATCTAAACATGGAGATGGACACTTAGTGGGATTCTGAAAAGTGCCTAATTGCCTATCTTCCACTGAAATCATTGAGAGTTAGGCACCAAGGGCCATATTTTCAAAGGTATTTAGGCAGTGGGATTTTCAAAAGCATCTACATTCCTAGCACCCATTGAAATCAATGCCCCTCACCATTAAATCTCATTGCAGTTTATAGAAGGTGGGTGTCTAACTCCCTTAGACCCCTTTGAAATTCCCAGGAACTCTTTATATTTATGCTACATGAGTGCCTGTAAACAGAGATAGGGACCCCATTGTGCTAGCCACTGTATAAACAGATGGTGACAAGAGACAATTTTTGCCCTGGAGAGCTTATAGTCTAAGAGTGAGGATGTCAAAAGCAATGGATTGATTGAGGAGTTGGGACTTGAGCTTTTAAATTACTTAGATTTTGGAAAATCCTAACCTAAATGAAAAAAGGGTGGGAGGGGAAACAGACTCTGCTAAGGTCACACAGCAGGTCCAGGAATAGAACCCAGGAATCCTGAGCCTAAGTCAAGCTTCCACCCCACTAAGTAACAATGACAGTCAATGGATAAAAGCAGCAATTCATTACTGAGATGAAGATGTAAGTGTATCAAGGCTCTGGTTGCAGAACAGAGCTCTTTCTAGTCAAGTATTCCTTAAAGATCTCTTTGACCTTCTTGTTCCTTAAGGTGTAAATGAAAGGATTCAATAAAGGGCTCACTATAACGTTGAACACAGCCACCACCTTCTGGAGATCCAGGGAGCGGCCCTGACTGGGCCTAGTATAGAGGAAGATGGCACTGCCGTAGAAAATAGAGGCTACCGTGATGTGGGAGGTGCAGGTGGAAAAGGCTTTTCGCCTGCCTGTGGCTGAGGGGATTTGCAAGACTGTGGCGATGATGTAAAGGTAGGACACTGTAGTAAAAGACAAGGATGTGAGCAGAACCAGCGAGGAAAGGACATACTCGATCATGAGGAGGAAGTGTGTGTCGATGCAGGATAGCTGCACTAGTGGGGCATAGTCACAGAAGAAATGGTTTATCACATTGGGGCCACAGAAAGGAAGCTGGCACACCAAAATAAGTGAGCAAAGTGGGGAGAGAAACCCAACTAACCAACAACCCATGACCAGGAAGACACAGACATGCCCACTCATGATGACAGGGTAGTGGAGTGGGTGGCAGATGGCAACATAGCGGTCGAAGGACATGATGGCGATGAGGATGAAATCTGCAGTGCCCAGGAAGAAGGAGAAGTAACACTGGGTGATGCAGCCCCAGAAGGAAATGGCTTTGGCCTGAGAGAGCAGGTTCACCAGCATCTTTGGAGTGATGGAGAGGACAAAGAGCATCTCCAAGAGGGAGAGGTTGCAGAGGAAGAAGTACATGGGGGTGTGGAGGTGGAGATCCACATACACAATGGTGATGATGGCCATGTTCCCCATTAGAGTCAAGGTAAAGATGGCCAGTAGCAGCATGAAAACCAGGAGCTCCATGGGTTGTGACAGCGAGAAGCCCAGAAGCACAAACTCCATCACCACATTGCTCTGATTGTTCGTTCTTATTTCAGCTTTCGCCTGCAGAATAGAGGAAGATGAAAAAACCCTAATGTCAAGTTTTTGACAAATTGATTTCAATAAAATAAAATAATAATGAGAATACAAACAGACTAAATAACTGTTTCTAAGGATTTTCTGCCCAGTTACAGAGCTCATAAAAATTTATGACACTTCAAAATGTTGACAAAATCTTGACATTTTCAAAAATACAGATTTTCTGGAAAAAAATATTTTCTATTTTTAAATTCCCATTGAAGTTTTTCCTTTCTATTAACCACAATTGGAGAAAAATTATTAGTATTTAGGAGGTTCAATTGAACATAAACATTCATTCTAAAACTTTTTGCTTGGCTCTCTCCGGGTGGGATCAGAAAACCAACAATGCAATCAACCTTTCAAGGGGTCTTATTGTGGCCACATAAATGCTTCCCAGTTTAGAACAATGAAAGAAAGATCTAAAAGCCAAGATATGTTTCTATTAGTAAAAGCAGCAAAGAGTCCTGTGGCACCTTGTAGAATAACAGAAGTATTGTAGCATGAGCTTTCCTGGCATGCATCCGACAAAGTGCGTATTCACCCACGAAAGCTCATGTTCCAATACGTCTGTTCATCTATAAGTTGCCACAGGACTCTTTGCTGCTTTTACAGATCCAGACTAAGATGGCTACCCCTCTTATACTTGATGTTTCTATTAGTGTCAGAGACATTTTATGCAGTATCAGTTTTGACAGATAGATTGGTACATAGATATCCAAAAGTATCTATATACACATGAATAATCAGACAGAGACACACATACATAGATGAGTCTGCATGGGGATAGATAGATAGAGGGACTGAGGGAGGGAGTTAGAGACAGATAGAATTATTCATTTCAATCCCTTTCACTCTTCAATGCTCTTTAAAATATCATGCATAGAAACAAATTTTGGAAAGTTTTAACTTACGCCATACGTGTAATGTGATTGAGGCCTTGGCTTCTGACTCCCGTGAAAATCTGTCTCTGTGTCTGTGCATCCCAAGTTTGTCTCCCATCTTTCTATCTCCCAAGATTCTGTATACATATGCGGGGGGAAAGTGCCCCTTTGTTATTTATATTTTCCTCTTGATTCCTAGTTCCTTACCTTTGTTACATCCAAAGTGTTCATCTCCATTCGCAGAATATCATAAACAGGGAGTGAAGGTGGTTATTTAAATTCATACTGCTGGGTACCTAGGGAACCATAAACCTGCACCATCTAAATTCAATTCAGATAGGCTAATGTCTTTGGGACAACAACACTCTGTAAACACAGCCCTTCCTTGAATTGTGCTCAGCACTGGCTTTGGTGGTGAGAGCATCACTTTCTGCTCCCTGGAGCACAATTCCCCCAGCACCACCCTGGGGCATTGGGCTCAGCACTGACTGTAAGGGGAGAGCATCATCTATTGAACCCTTGCAACAAGACACCCCTAGCACCATGCTGGGGTACTGGGCTTAGCATGACTGTGAGGGGAAAGCACGTAGTGAGTCATGCACACTGCTCCGGAAACACAACCCTCCCCAGCGCTGCCCCAGGGCATTTGGGTAAGTAGTGGCTGAGTCACCATCACACATGCTATTTCCTACAGTTATGGTATTCATTGTTGGTGCCCCATCTAAATGTTGTCCCTATCCTAAATCAGGAAGTGATGTAAAAGATCCCAATTTAAGGCAGGTAAATCAATAGGTACATGTTACCCAGATGCTTCTGGCACAGATTTCACAATGCACCAAAGACACAAAGTGCGCTGGATATATTGGACAATAGATGGTTCATGAGTCAGATCCTCAAATGGGATAACTTGGTATAGCTCCATCAAAGTCAATAGGCCAGATCCCCAGCTAGTGAAAATCAATTGTCCCCTCAGTGAAATAAATAGGACAGATCCTCAGCAAGTGTATCCTGACATTAAAGTCAGTGGATCCAATCCACAGCTGGTGTTAATCAACAGAGCTCAGTGGAAATCATTGGGCTTTGATTGATCTACACCAGCTGAAGATCTGGCACCAGCTGAAGATCTGGTCCACTGCTGACCTGTCAGAATCTTACTATATTTCTACAGCTCCTGCCAATGCTAGACCCTGCCTTTGAATTGGTCTTGGAAGGCTTTTGGTATATGGGGCATGGAAAAGAAGAGCTGGATTCATGGAATAGTCTTCTTTATCTAGACAAGAAAAGAGGTCACCAAAAAAAAAAAAAAAAAAAATTAAGGGCAAAGATTTTCCAAACTGACTAGAGATTCTGGATGCCCCAGTTTCCTGCAGCCCACATTGAGATGCCTTAAAAGGGGGCTGCTTTTAAGAAAGTGCTAGATGTCTGTCCTTAAAAATCAGGTGTCTCAAGCTGGGCACTCTAGTATCCAAAGTTATTAGCCATTTTAGAAAATCTTGGCCTAAAAGCCCACTCATCTCAATGTTGGCACACTGGAATAGAAAAGAAAAGAAATTTCAGCAGCTTCTAATCTTCTGTCACAGAAGCAAGTTACCAGAGGTTAATTCCCAGCTTCAAAACCAGAGCCAAACTAAATGAACTTTCCTTAACTTTATTCCCAGAAGCTTTAATTACCAAGAAACAGAGGTTCTAATGAAAAAGATACAAGCTGTGTCCCTTTGAGACATCTACAAAAACAAAACATTGTGAATTGGGGAAGCCTTGGAACTAATTAGTTGCTTAAAGTTTTGGGGAAAACAGTCCACCAACTTTTCCGAAGCGCCTTATGTCACCAGCTTCTGAAGCAATCAGCACAAGAGAAGAGCACTGTTTATCCAGGTTCCATCTCAACTTTGAAACTGGACCTTGCAGAAAATAAGTTCTAATGCTTATCTTTCATAACCCACATTTTCACCTTCAACGGACATAATTTGAAGAGGGTTGGTGCTCCACCCTTTTAGAACATCCAGCCCCTTCAATGTGTCTCAAGTTGGACACAATAAATAAATAATCCATAAACCAAAGCACCAAAAACCACTAGTCACTTTTGAAAATGAGGTCCTCAGACATCCAACTAGATAGGGCTGGCACAGAGATGTTGATTCTGCTCCTGCTCAAGTCAAAGGGAAATCTCCTGTTGACTTGAATGGCGCAGGATCATACCATAGTTGTTAACAATCTCAATGGTTAAATGACCCAGTTTGTTTGGAAATTACTCTTGGTATATACTCGGAGGTTAGGAGGAATTTTACCCTGGAGGTAGTTTATCCCATAAATGACTGCACTGCACAGTTATTTGTGTTGTGAGATGCCAAAGAAAGAGAGATACATAGCTGATTTACCAAAGTTATGGTATTCATTTTGGTGCCCATCTAAATGTCCCTTTCCTATATCAGGAAGTGATGTAAAAGGTCTCAACTTAAGGCAGGTAAATCAATAGGTACATGTTACCCAATGCTTCTGGTACAGATTGCATAGTGCACCAAAGACACAAAGTGCGCTGGATATATTGGACAATAGATGGTTATGAGTCAGATCCTCAAAATGGGATAACTGGCATAGCTCCATCAAAGTCAATGGTCAGATCCCCAACTACGAAAATCAGTTGTCCCCTCACTGAAGTAATAGGACAGATCCTAGCTAGTGTAACTTGACGTTAAAGTCAGTGGATCCAATCCACAGCTGGTGTTAATCAGCAGAGCTCAATGGAAATCATCAGGTCTGATTCTACACTAGCTGAAGATCTGGCACCAGCCGAAGATCTGGTCCATTGCTGGACCTGTCAGAATCTTGCTGTATTTCTACAGCTCTGCCAATGCTAGACCTGTTTTGAATTGGTCTTGGAAGGCGTTTGGTATAGGTGGGCAAGGACAGGAGAGTTGGATTCATGGAATAGTCTTCTTAGCTGGACAAGAAAGAGGTCACGAAAAAAAAATTTGGGGCAAAGATTTTAACAACTGACTAGAGACTCTGGATGCCCCAATTTCTGGCAGCCACACAGACATGCCTTAAAAGAGGCTGCTTTTAAGAAAGTGCTAGAATCTGTCCTTAAAAAATCAGGTGTCTCAAGTTGGGCACTCTAGTATCCAAAGTTATTAGCCATTTTAGAAAATCTTGGCTAAAAGCCCACTCATCTCAATGTTGGCCCATGGAAAAGAAAGAAAAGAAATTTCAGCAGCTTCTAATCTTCTATCACAGAAACAAGTTATCAGAGGTTATTCCCAGCTTCAAAACCAGTGCCAAACTAAATGAACTTTCCTTAACTTTATTCCCAGAAGATTTAATTACCAAGAACAAAGGTTTTAATGACAAAAGACAAGCTGTGTCCCTTTGAGGCATCTACACAAACAAAACATTGTGAATTGGGGAAGTCTTGGAACTAATTAGTTCTGAAAGTTTTGGGAAGACAGTCCACCAACTTTTCCTGAAGTGCCTTATGTCACCAGCTTCTGAAGCAATCAGAACAATAAAGAGCTGTTTATCCAATTCAGTCTCAACTTTGCAACTGGACCTTGCAGAAAATTAGTTCTAATGCTCATCTTTCATTATCCATAAAGGGACATAATTTGAAATGTGGGTGCTCCACCTTTTGAACAGCCAGCCCTTCAGTGTGTCTCAGTTGGACACAATAAATAAATAATCCATAAACCAAAGCACCAACCACTGGTCACTTTTGAAATGAGGACCTCAGACATCCAGCTAGATAGGGCTGGCACAGAGATGTTGATTCTGCTCCTACTCAAGTCAGTGGAAAACTCTGTTGACTTGAATGGTGCAGGATCATACCATAGTTGTTAACAATCTAATGGTTAAATGACTCAGTTTGTTTGGAAGTTACTTGTGGTATATACTCGGAGGTTAGGAGGAATTTTACCATGGAGGTAGTTTATCCATAACTGACTGACTGCACAGTTATTTGTATTGTCAGATGCCACCAATGTGGTGCTCTGACCTATCTAATGTTGGCTGTGTGCGTGTGTTCCTTGTCTGCTGCCCTGGCTTTGCGCAGTAGCTAACACAGCAGACCCCGAGAGAACCCCCAATGACCACAGACTCAATAAGGTACGAAGGCACCGCGCCAGGTTTATTGTCAAACGAAACACAGTCTCTAGCTCCCGAGATCAGATGTCTACAGTTCTGCTAGAACATATGTGCTCCCTGATAATTGGACAACACAAATGGCGGGGACACGTCTCAGTCAGTATCAAGGTGTAGCCCGTGTTAGTCTGGATCTGTAAAGCAGCCGGAATCCTGTGGCACCTTATGGACCTAACAGACGTTTCTGGAAGGTTGAGCTTTCGTGGTGTGATGACCCACTTCGTCAGACGGCAGCAAGCCATGCTCCAAGCCTTCTGTTCGTTCCACAGGTTGGCCACAGGATTCTCTTGCTGCTTTACAGCTCAGTCAGTGGGCAGGACACTTTCACTGCCCCCTAGGCACAAAGAACACCACCCCCCAGAGATCATTCTTATCAGGTACAACAAAGTACACATCACTCCTGATGTATTGAGGTGCAACCCTCTAACATGCAGTGCCACCTCTCACACTTACATGTTGGTTTGGGTCCTCTATGTGATGTAGAGTAAGTATGGGGACAGATAGGCAACGAGGTTTGCACAGGGATTGGTCTGGGTGTTGTTTTCTGTTGTGTGGTGTTAGTTGCTGGGTGAATATTTGCTTCAGTGTGGGGGTTCTGTGTAGCGAGAATGGCCTGTCTCAAGGTCTGTGAGAGTGAGGGATCGGTTCCAAGGTAGGTTTAGACAGGCCGGCTTCAGGCACCAGGGCAGCAAGAGGTGCTAGGCAGGCCAACGCGAGAGCGGCGGCAGTCTGGCTCTTTGTGGCAATTCAGTGGCCAGGTCCCTCGGTCCTCTCAGAAAGAAGGACCTGACCTTTTTATCAAGTGCTGGTTGATGCTGGTGGCCCTGTGCCATACGGGAAGTCAGGACTAATATCTGGTGGTCCCTTGTGCTTTTAAATTTATGGCTCTATGTAATCCAAATGAGAAGTTTGAGAGATGGGGAAAGGGAGGATGAAGTTGACAGGCCAGATTTGGCTCGAGATTGGACCTTTTGAGTACAGGGATTACCGTGGTATTTTAGAGATTCCTGAGGGCTCCTAGGTGTCAAAACAACCATCCTTATTTCAGGGGTTTAGGTGTTTCAACTCGCTTTAGCTTCTTTCAAAATTCCACCCATAGATTACTTAAGCGGAAGGACCCCGGTGTTGTTATTTTCAGTCAAAGATTGACGCATCCTTCAGTTCATCATTCACATTGCCAAATTCCGTAGGACCACCGGTTCCAACATGTAGTCAGAGGGGCGGAAGTGTTCCCCCATAGCCGCACCTCGGTCGCCTGCAGTGCAGTGCACGCCCTAGCAGCTGCACTGGGGCACTGGGGCATTAGCAACTGACTGTCAGGGGAGCCCCTATAGATCCCTCACCCTAGTCCTTTGCAGCATGGGCTGGGTTCGTGGTCAGCACCCACTGGGAGAGCAGCACACCACCTGTTTTGTCACCACGTCCCTTTCTATGACCAGGCCCTCTTAGGTCGCACTGGCTCGCAGCAGTAGTACTCTCTCTTTACTTGAACTTCCCACTCTGTTCCTTCCCGATTGCACAGCTTAGCTATGGTTTCATCTTTTCTTCTTCTCTCTTATACCCTCTTTTGTTCAGCTAGCTGCAGGGCTTGTGGGCTCTGGCCTCCATCTCCCCCAGAGGGAAAGTGTGTGGGGTGATGCCAGTGAGGATTTTATCCCACCCCCAACCCTTGTAAGTGGAGAATTCTTTGCTGTGAATGTTTTCTGTAAGTTTAAGCTTTAGATTTTTACATTAAACCTTCTTTTGGAAAGTAGGTGGTTTAAGTTTACTTTCATGTTTATAAATTGCCACCATTAGCTGAACTGTTGTGTTGCCACCTTTGACTAGTCACAGTAATTTTGTGGTGACTTGAGTACTTCTATTTATTTCCTTGTCATTGTATCTTGCTAGTATTATTTGCAAAGTAAAGCTGTTCCTACTGACACCTTGTGGTGTTTCATGCTTATGTAGCGCGCTAAGTATTCTTTGCCTTTTCTGCTAGGCCTGTTGATTGATTGCGGAGTTGTTACCTGGAAGCTGACAGGTCATAACAGGTCTACAATTCATCAGGAGGGGCATCCCAACAGTCATTCTTCCTGTGTGTAGAGAGATGTTGCAGATAATGGTGATAGAGCTTCCTAACCTTTCTAAGTCCCTTTGGGGCACCCAAGGATCTCCATTATATCTGAGGAACACAGGTGCTTCAGGGAGAGAGGGTTACATAACAGATGACAAGTATTTTTTATTTGGCAATCAAAATATTTTTT